>NC_085843.1:120883356-121185279 GCF_035594765.1 Anolis carolinensis | reverse complement strand
CTCTGAAATATCTTCCTGGAGTAACAATCTTCCCTGTCAGCAGGTACCCCAGCCATGTGACTGCCTGTATGCAAAGCAATTGCTCTATTGGCTCTTCTGCAAAGTGGGCTTTAAGGAAGAAGAGATAACTTTGTGCAATGATGAAACTATTTCTTCTAGCATTACTCCTTCCCCTGGCTAATACACAAAATATGATGCCCTGAAATGCATGGAGAAGCTTGACCTATTCAACAGAAATGCCTCCCCCACTATCTCTTCCCCCAGTAACAGACTGCTTGGAGACTAGCACGAACTGCGTGAGCAAGAGAGAATAATACATAAGGTGGATGAAATAGGAGTAACATAAGAGACAATAACAGGGTTTAGTGCCGTGGACAGGGAAAACATATATAGGGATGAACAGCAGATATACAGCAGGCGCTTGGTGTACAGTGGGTTTTGGTTCCAGGACTCCCTGTGCATACCAAAATCCATGAATGCTCAAGTCTCATTATATACTGTGACATAGTATATAGTCCCTTTTATATATAATGGCAAATATTTTAAGCCATGGGTGATTGAATCAATGAATGCAGAGTCCACGGACGGTGAGAGCCAATATTCCCTTTTAAAACAGATAGGCCCTTGACTCATTCAGTACAGTCAGATCAAAAGTCAAAATTCTTATTTGATCATATTGCATTTCACACATTGCATTGGTTTGCTCTTTTTTAACACCACCTTCTTCAATTTTCCTACTAGTTGTGGCAGAATTTGTGATTGGGTCAGGAACTGAGTCCTCTGTGTGCAAGTATCTTCACACATTTCACTGAAATGGCTTGTCATCTCCACTGCATCAAATGAAAAGGTTTTTTTGCTTGGTAATCTATACACACTATAGATATAAAAGAACAGTGTAAAATTCACTGCTTTGTGAAAACGTCAAAACATTTTTCCTATTGCAAAGAAATTGCTAGTCTTTTTTCTCTTGGGCAAGGAATAGAAAATGTAGCAATTGACAATTTTTCCCATTTTAAGAAAATTTGGAAATATTCTTTATACTGTAAAGTATTCATTGCTGCCTGTTAACAGAGACGCACATGATGCCATTCTCCTCAAGTCAAGGTATATAGTCTCCCAAAGCATCCAAATTATCTTGGCATAAGCGGCAGAAAATTTCCCTGGCAGTGGAAAAACTATAATCCCAAGAATTCACAGCAATCAAAGGTGTAAATCCTATGATTAGTAGGTAAAGGTTTTCCCCCGACATTACTCATGTCCGACTCTGGGGATTGGTGCTTATCTCCATTTCTAAGCTGAAGAGCTGGCGTTGTCCATAAACACCTCCAAGATCATGTAGCTGGCCTGCCTGCATGAAGTACTGTTACCTTCCCACCGGAGTAGTACCTATTGATCTACTCACATTTGCATGTTTTCGAGCTGCTAGGTTGGCAGAAGCTGAGGCTAATAGCAGGAGCTCCCCCCGCTCCCCAGATTAGAACTGCTGACCTTTCGGTCAGCAAATTCAGCAGGTCAGCCCTTTAACCTGCTATGCCACCCTGGGCTCCTAAATCCTATTATGCTTCATATATCAGTTAAATCAATAGGATTTACCTACATGTCAACTCATTGTTCTAAACTGGTTCAATGGAATTGAGAAAGAAGATTCCAGCCAAAAAGTGCTACTTGTGGTGGGCATCTCTGGCTCTGAAGCAGCCAGTTATCTGCTGATCACCTAATTTTTGAGAGTATAAAACCAAAGAGTCTAAACAGTTTAAGGGCACCAGGTTAATGAAGGCTGATGTGGATCTGTTAATTAGTCCAAACTAAATGGATCCCGTTCTAATCATACTTGGAGTGGATCCATTGCAGTCACTGGGATTTAACTTAGTTGCAACAAGCTTGATTCCCATTAGCTTCAGTGGACCTGCTTCCACTGGGATGGAGTCAAGATCCCACTCACCGAGAATAAGAAAGCATTGCTGAGTATAAGATTATGGACTCAATCTTTCACATACCACTTTCCTGTGGACTGCATTTTCTTATAGTCCTGTGATAATCAATCTATGTCTTCACATTAATATATCTGACAACCTACTCCTTTTTTGTTTATTTTTTGTGTTTGTTTATCATGTGTATAGCAAACTCTGATGAACAGAAAGTGGTAGAGAAGTCCGTTTCAAGTGCTTAATTCTGCAACCTTCTCAGTGAGCATGTGGTTCTGTCCTAGAGTTTTATCAGACACTTGACATCCATTCACAGCCACACTGTTCTCATTAATGTAGATGGTGCATGCAAGACAGATGTAACAGGATCTTTAATGAAGTGCTTTCCATTCTAATTTAGTTGATGCATAATAAATGAATCAATTTTCAAGAAGTCTAACTTAGAGAGAGGTTGCTGTCCTAAGAAACCCAGTGAATGACCAGAAGGCAAGAGCCATAAGCTGGCATCCTATGCAGCAGAGCCCTTAGTATCTGCTGGAGTTTGGTTTCAGGATCCTACATGAATATCAAAATCCATGGATGCTCAACATTATCTACAGTGACACAGTAAAATAGTGATCTTTATATAAAATGGCCAAATCAGCATTGACTTTTTGAATTTGGGTGGGGGGGGGATATTTTAAAGCAATGAATGATTAAATCCGTGGTTATAGAATTTGTGCTTATAGAGGGCCAACTATATACTCTGAGCTGGAGTAAATTCTGCTAAACCCAGTAGGGTTTACCACTTTCCTGTTTCTCCTAGCACCCCTAGATTCAATACACCTGCACTTCAACTTTGTTGGTTGATGTGTAATGAATAACCAACCTCTTGCTTTAGCTGAGCCTCTCTAATCTCTACCCCTGAAGGAATGGCAGCCAGGATTGATCCTGCATAGAAATCCACTTTATCTTGCTTGTTTCTTAATTCAGCTATTTATTACAGATAGTTGTATATCTTTACCTTCACAATTTAGCATTAACAATTCAATTAAAAGTACAGTTAAGAATCCTGCTGTGCTGTATGCGCTGTCCACAATAGGTCCATTAGCTATTTACTGCTTAGCTTAACACAAAGAAAGGAAAAGTATGACTGTTATCTGAATCCCTTTCTTTAAATATGATGAAATCCTTCCAATTCTTGCAGAAAACATCTTGCTAAAAAGAACACTTTTATTGCAATTATATTTTAAATTGGAACTGGGATGAAAATTGAGGTTTTCACTGTACCATGAAAATTAGTCACGGCCTGCTGTATTCCTAGAAAAGCAAAATTATTTTTCTTCATTCTCAGTACCATTCACAACAACAAGTATTATTGGGGGTTAACTGCAGGAAAGCTGCAAAATAAAAGAACAGGTTGTTCAGAGCACTCATATGTTGAAACAGAAGGGAACTGGTATCACCAGGCCTTACGTCGCTAATGCCCTTTGCTGCCCTTGGATGTTGAGTATCAATAGTTCAAAAAGAGTCCTTTAAGTGTAAACAACCATTTGTGCACAAGTAATTGCTTATATATAAAAATGCATACGGATGGGGAAGGAGAACCATGGGCAAAGCACATAAAATTTATCTTGGCTTACAGTTCTCAGGATGCCCTGGGAGATATGCTGGCTATGGTGATGAGAGGGTC
The DNA here is from genome assembly GCF_035594765.1 of Anolis carolinensis. Lineage (NCBI taxonomy): Eukaryota > Metazoa > Chordata > Lepidosauria > Squamata > Anolidae > Anolis > Anolis carolinensis. The sequence continues at coordinate 121,181,682 of NC_085843.1, read as the reverse complement.
AGAAGTACACTGTTATGCCTGAGTGTCAAACATGTGAGTAACATGTGAATCAGGCTTTTGTCACCATCTGTTCTTTAAAAAACATATTTATTTTTCTTCCCATTTTGTCTTCTATTGAGATAAATACTGCTCTAGCTTGTGTATTTGGCATTCAGTTTAAATGTTGTATCAGATGTTAACCAGTTCCCATCTAATAAAGGACTTCACAAATCCAGTGAAACTGGAAAAGTTTGACATTTTGAAATAGAGATTTCTCATTAATAATAACCTTATTAAAAGGTAGATAAGAACATGATAGTTGGTTTGGAAACACAAGAAAACAATCACGTGAGATAAGAATGAACAAAAATAGGAATTATTTTCCTCCAAGTATCACTTTAATTATACACATATATCTTAATGTTAAAGGATATGTTGCTAAAATATTTTCAGTAATGCCAACATTAGTAATAGTAATGACGGAAACTTAAACACAGCCTCATGGCTAACCTGTCTGGAGCACCATGTTATTGCATGATGTAAATAAAATTGCCAAAGAACAAGGCAAATGCTGCCTGGATTTTAATATCTCCCTTTCTCTAGTGTGAAAAGGTAAGGGAGCAAGGCCTTCACCCTGCAAAGTAACTCCCAGTTTTATTTATTTTGGAGATCTAATATGAAATAAAAGCTTGGCCTTCCCCACTTCTCCCCATATAAGCCTACCTGAGTTTTATGCTCTTTGTGAGGAGGGGTTCTTACCAACCCACTATCACCCTGGTGAAGACAGGACAGAGCCTTCTGATGGCTGATACTAAGTTATGAACTCCATCTCATAACGAATCCACTTGTGCATAGATTCGTTACAGTCATTTGCCTTCGGCTTGTTCGGTTGGTTTCATTGGTTCAGAAGCCTGTCATGGCATGGGCTCTGCAGCCATTTTTTTACCAGCTGCAATACAACAGTGGCTGTGTTGTTGAAGGCTTTCATGGCCGGGATCACAGGGTTGTTGTATGTATTCCGGGATGTATGGGCATGTTCTAGAAGTATTCTCTCCTGACGTTTTGCCCACATCTATGGCAGGCATCCTCAGAGGTTGTGAGGCAATGGCTGTCGAAAACCAGCTGCTCTTGGTTACACTTGGAGTGTGGGAAGGGATGCAGCCACTAGAAGGAAAAACGCAAGGGGGGGAAAGGCACTACTCCAGTATCTCCAAATCAAGAGAGAAGAGAGGGCTTTTTAAAGGAAGCCCAGGTTAGGATACCTCCAGGTAAATCCCACTTTCTTCCCTGGGAAATGGGAAGCCTCCTTAAAATGCCTTGGAAAATGGCCTGATGCAGACAGAGAGCGTGTGCACCTGCAGCTCCTATCTCCTCTAGAGTAGAAACAGCTTTAACGAAGTATTAAACCCTGTCTCCTCTACAGACAGAAGGAAAAGGATCGCAGAAAAAGTGATATCTTAACTTTGATACATTTAATGCAGGTCTTAATGAAGGATATAAGGACAAACGATGCCTAATACCCTGTTTCCCCAAAAATAAGATATCCCCTGAAAATAAGACCTAGTAGAGGTTTTGCTGAATTGCTAAATATAAGGCCTCCCCCAAAAGTAAGAAGTAGCAAAGTTTTTGTTTGGAAGCATGCCTGCCAAACAGAACACCAGAGCATACAAGATCGGTAAATGTACGTACCATAGATTGTTGTACATGGAAATAATGGTAGTAACAAGAAATTCTTGATAGGATTCACAGTTTGTCTGGTCATGCTGGTTTGTGATGACAGCTATTGTACAGTATATAATAAATGTTCATTTTTTTGTTCAACAATAAATGTGAATTCTTCTTCATGGAAAAATAAGACATCCCCTGAAAATAAGACCTAGCACATCTTTGGGAGCAAAAATTAATAGGAAACACTGTCTTATTTTTGAGGAAATATGGTATGATGGGAAGGGGAGCCTGTGGGACGCCCCTTCCCCCACCCATTGCCACCAATGGGCTGGATAGAAAACAAATCTTTTGGCTTCCTGGATTGAACATGGATTTCTGTCCTCCTGAATTAGAGAGACTCCCAAAAAGTGGATCGGGATCCCCCATCGAAATCCGGGACACTTTCCTTATGCTTTTCAATGAGATCGTTGGGACCCAAATAAACCTTATCCGGATCATGCACTACAAACCATTCAGGGGACTGCCCTGACTAAAATCATACTGGGGGTTGGATAGGTAGGATATTAATTAAATAAGAAAGTGAAGAATGTTTTTGAAATGTCCCTGATTTCAGTGTTGTATTTAAAGAGCAAAAAACAACTGGTAATGTACACTTAATATATGTTTTAATTTACTTAAAAGAAACTTACTAGAGATTTATGGTATTACAAGGTTAATCCATATGCATACATATATAGGTTAGGTAATCATAAGATGAAGGATCACAGAGCTGTGTCCTTAGGACAGTCAATCTGCCTCTAATCTCACCTGCCTCACAAGAGTGTTATGAAAAGAAGGAGAGAAGACAGTCATGCATACTGCTTTGAGTTCATTGGATGAAAAGTGTGACGCAAATGTAACAAGCAAAAACATCAGCAGCAAAAATTAGCATTAAGACTCATTTGTGTATTTAACGTACCATGCACTGTAACCTTTAATAAGCAGATGAGCAGCTTGATTTTATGGTAGCTGGTTCTTAACAGTCGTTTATACCTAGTGCAAACAACCTTGGTTGGATAGGTAAGAATAAACACAGGTCATTATTACACCCATTTTGCAAAACAGTGCATAGCATTATCAAGTCCTGTTCACTCTCAACTTTGGGGGGATTTTTAATACGTTGACAGTATTCCTTATCCAAAACATGTGGGACCAGAGGCATTCTGGATTTTGGATTTGAAGGAGGGAAAGATTTTGGACTACTTGCATGTCTTGGAGATGGAACCAAAGTCTAAACACATTTATGTTTCATATGTACCTTATACACATAGCCTGAATCACTGTGTGAATGAAAATAAGTTTATGTACACCAAATCTTCAGAAAGAAAAGTCTTAATTGTCTCAGCCACCCATGGAAATGATTTTGGAGTATTTTGAATTCTGGAATTCCAGAAAAGGGTTTCTCAATCTGCACCATACTCCTATGCCTTTTCCTCTGCCACCCTCTCATTTTTATTTTGAAATATATGTTGCATAGAACACTTCTTCATTGTGGCAGGCAATACAGGTTATCAAATTCTTTGGCCCCAGCTGGCTTGACATTATATAGTTAGTAAGCTGTCTACATTTTGCACTTGCTGTTTTTCCTGTACTGACAGATAAGACTGAATGTGTGTCTATGGCCATAGTTCTGTCTATCTATCTATGTCTTGTCCTATAGAAGCAAGTGAAAGAAGATTGACAAGGAGGCAGGGAGTGGGCTGGATGCTTTGCCTTACCTGCCAATCAGCCAGTGTTTTGGTTAACTGCTCTAGGAGTATTGTCATTAGCTGTCTATGAGGAAATTATGTTTCATAGAAGATGTGGATTCAAAACTCCCCACCCTTAATCTCATTCATGCATCCCAACACTGAACTTGAAGTAGCTGAGAATCTTGCAGGGAAGAATTCACTTCCTTTATCCTTTTGATTCTCTAGGGCAGGCTTGCACAACCTGCAGCCCTCCAGGTGTTTTGGACATCAGCTCCCAGAATTCCTGGCCATTGAACAAGCTGGTTAGGGCTTCTGGGAGTTGGAGGCCCAAAACCTGCTCTAGGGTCTGAAATGAACGTTTCATGCCATATCTTTGTTGGTATTTATCAGAAGTCAGAAAAAGACTAGAACTTTGGAAGGAAATTGTGAAAGAAGTTGACAAGATCATCAGTATAAAAATATACAATTGAATACCAAAGTCAGAATCACGAATGCCATAGCATTTCCAGTTTCTATGTATGATTGTGAAAGTTGGACAGGAAAAAAATAAACTCTTTTGAAATGTGATGCTAGAGGACAGTTCTACAGATACCATTTGACATATAAATGGGTCTCGTTTGAACTCTTATTAGAAGTCAAAATTACTAAACTGAGACTCTCATACTTTGGATGTCATCTGTTCCAGGAAGGTATCATCCAAATCATCGATCTGGCTTGGAGTTTGTTGTAGACTCCCACAATTAAATCCCTATTGTTTCTCTCCCTCTTAATTTCAATCTGGCTTCAAAGACTTAAAAGTCATGGGTATCTTCACAGATATAGACATCACTGACATATAATGCAGACAGCATGGTAAGACAGACAGAGATGACTGCTTTGAAAATAAGAATATGCTCATTCTAGTCCAGTTCTCCATTCTGAGTGGGAGTATCTAAGCTTTGGCCTCAGGAACATTATAAGTAATCAAATCAGATTTGTTATTCAGTACCACAGTGCCATCCCTTTCCTTCTGTGATCCTTCATTGGCTGGGATCATCAAGTGAATAACAGTTTTCTTTTCTCTTAGGGGAAAATACTTATACTAGACCTTGTGAAAATGAATAGCAATCACATGCTTAGCTAGGTTGTTAAGAGGCTGGCAGTGTTCCTTCCCATTGTCTTCCAGATACTCTTTCACAGATCACAAGGCACAAGAGGTTCAATCTCCTTAAGAACACATGTTTATTTACACAGGATGATTCTTCACTCTAAAGACTCAGTTGGCATTTTCCCCCTATGGTTTTCTATAACCTATTCAAAGAAGCAAAGCAGTAAACACTCATTTGCAGAGAGCAAAATATGGAAAAGTAATGTGTTTGCCTTCTAACTTTCATATGATTCTAGGAACTGGAGGGGAGGATTATTTATTTTTAAAATGGCAACTTTTTCAGTAAGGGCTTTTAGCCCTTTCATTGACAACCACCTCCCCCTTCCCTTTTTTCCCCTTTCCAACAGCAAGTCAACATTATGTGCCCTCCACTAGGGCTGTCTGCATCTTATTGGGTTCCTTTGAGGAAGTTTCCTCAATGTCTTTGCCTGGGGTGGAGATTCATGCTCTGTTCCAATATTTTAAAAAATGGATTTTCCTTTTAAGCTTCCCAGATTTCTTAGAATTCTATTTCTAGGGAATTAAAACCATTTCAATGTGAATCAAGAAATGACCTATCCATTCTTTATTCACTGCCTCCCCCCCCCCCCACACACACACCCCTCTTTCATGGCTTTGCCAAGCTATTATAGTCAATTCTATTTCCCTTTCCATCTGTCTTAAATCATGTCACTCCGGCCCATCATTGCATTTCGTTATATTTCATATCCAGCCATCTACATATTATCTTAGGGTACATCTAAGTTTTTAGAATTAATGCAGTTTAACATCACTATAACTGCCATGGTTCAAAGCTATGGAGTCCTGGGATTTGAAGTTTGGTGAGAAATCAGCATACTTTAGCAGAAAAGGCTAAAGACTTTGCAAAACTACAACTCCCAGCTTGGCAGTTAAAGTGGTGTCAATCTGCATTAATTCTACAGTGCAGATACACCTTTAGTCTGCCAATGTTCCATGACAAGGAATAATCCTTAGAATAAGAGTTTAGGAGGAGACAGGGGCTCATCCCCTTAGTAATTTATCACCTAAACACATTTCAAAATCCTGAACATTTCTAATTTGGTTATATATACCTCTTGTCTCTAGGAGCTCATCTACACCGACCACTAAGGTTGATTTAGAATCGGTTTGGGAGAAACCGGTTTTGCTCTATGGATGGTTAGACTGACATGTCTGGAACAGGAAGGTGATTACACAACCATGGAACGTGGCCTCAACCTGATTCCAGAATCCACAGTATCCATGGTTTGGCAGCTGCTGGAGAATACGCTTTTCCCATTTCCTTGCCAAGACGTACAGCAGCACTCTGGAGGCATTCAAGGTGGAAAAAGGGGGAAGTGATAGTTAGCAGTGGAGATAATCAATTACCCAGGGGGTCAATTGACCCCCTGCTGCCTGGCTATGCCTTATGCACTTTGAATTCTGCAGAATTGATTTCACCCTGTGATGCAGTCTATGTTTGGGGCTTTCTGAAGCATGTTAAGGGGATTACTTCAGGTTTTTTTTAGCCAGCCATGCCCTTGGGCCATTTTTTGGCAGCCCCTCGCCCCCCATGTTTGGAAGTCTACAAAGCACTTCAGTGAGGACCGGGTCTACAATGTATTTTGCATCCTACAGAGTCAATTTCCCCAAGCAACGTAGTTTATATTTGGGGCTCGCTGATTCACATTAAAAGGCTTAACGTGGACTTTCCCTTGACTTTGCTTGATGCACTTTTGTGGCCTTGATTGAGGCTGCAGTGTGCATTGGTGGTGTACTTTTGTAGCCACTGCAGTTTAAGGTCAGCTTGGAGCTGTATGAAATGGTCAGTGTAGATGGGGCCTTAGTCACATGAGAATGGAAAACCCTGAATTAATATTAAGAAGAAGTGTGGCATGTTTTTGTTTGGGATTCCCATCATCTATTCCTTCTTTCTTTGTACAGAAAGACCCCATTCCATGCCTAAACATGGAGAAGTATGCCAACTCATCCCTTCCCCAAATACCTCTGCTTTTGTTGGTAGTCCTTCTCAAAATGGCAATGGCAGGTGATGGAATGTTATTTACAAACATCATTTTGACAAGGACTCTGGAGAAAAATACTGGCATTTTGGTGTACTGAAAGCAAAAAGGCAACCACTGTTGGGTTTGGGAGGGGAAAATTGGCCCCCGTGAAGATGCTCATCTCTATATGTTTTTCTCAGTCAACATTCTATGCCACTGTGTCTTTATGCAACTATTTTGATGTTGCCTTTCTTAGCCTCCTTCCATCACCATTTATGTTTGTGTCTATAGCTACAGGTTGCAGAAGGATGAGGCTCAAGTAACATTAGATTTATATTTTGACATTAGCAACTAGGTTTAATTCAACAAATGACACTTGATCATATGAAGCTTTTTTTCACAGAAAAACTGTTCAGATCTTCCAATTAGTAACACAAATTGATATTTTCCTGTGCTGGATAGTTGCTTTATAATGGCCCTGTTTGTTTTGAAACATATCCCTGAGTACAGATTTACTTGAAGACTTTTTTAGGCTCTTAGACCTTAGTATCCTACTGGGCAATATCCTACAATATAACCCCCTCAGCTGAAACTGGTTTCTGTGAGCTCTTCCTGGGGTTTAACTTTTCCAACAACACTGGAACTTTGCATAAATCAATTGACAGAAGATCTGACTATCATTTTTGACCACTGCAATAATAACAATATCTCATCAACACTTTCACAGTCATGATGACAGGTATGCCAGTGTTTCCATGTATTGCTGCTGCTAGCATTTAATAAGGAAAAGGTGTGTCAGGTCTCTACTGCAAGGGGCTTACAGTTCAAAGATAATGAAACAGCATAGGATTGGGAAGGGGAAAGTGCACGAGTGAATATGGGATTATGGCAGTTACTGTACAGGCTATACAGGCTGAGCATTCCTTATCCAAAATGCTTGGGACCAGATGTGTTTTGGAATTTGTCTGATTTTGGAAATTTTTTATTTGCATTTATGTACATAAAGTGATATCTTGGAAATAGGATCAAAGTCTAAACACAGAATACATGTATGGTTTATATTCACCCTGTGCACATAGCCTGAAGTTAATTTTATACAATAGTTTTGTGCAAGAAATGAGTTTTGTGTACACTGGAGCACCAGAAAGGTGCCACTATCTCAGCCACCCATATGGACAGTTTGAATTTTGGAATATTTGGATTTTGGAAATCCAGATAAGGGATGTGCAACCTATTCCTGTCATTTGGCATACTTAAAATATTGCACAATACTCTAAAAAGGAGATAAGGAACATGAGACAGTTCTAGACATAAGGGGCAGCAAAAGAAAACGGGCAATGCGATTTCAAGGAAAATGAGATCTTTGAATGGATGAGGTGTTGATACTGAATGAGTAAATCATAGGAATAGACATGCTGGAAAACAAGCATCAAAATCATAGTGATTCATGGAATCTCATTTGCTATAAGTACCCACAGACACCTTTTTTCTGTTCCACTGAGCCTTCATGCCTCCTCCCCCTTTCCCAATATAATTTACATGCCTTGTTTTAACTGTGAGGGTTAAAATGTTTTAAAACCTCAAACTCACACATGTAGAAACATTTTGATGCATAGACAATTTCTGCAAAAAAAAAAAACCTGTCACAAACGTACGGACTCATTTTCAAAGGTAGTAAATATTTATTCAGCTCTCAAGGTAACGGTCCTTGTGGAATGATGTTTGTGTTTGGTTTGTCAATAGCAATAGCAGTTGTTCTATAAAGGACTAGAGAACAAAGATGCTCAAAGATTATATTTGACATGCATTTTGAAAACAGTTTTCTCATCTATACCCACATAGCACATTTGTCTGATCCATCAAGATTTCTCATTTTTCCCAATTGTGTGATGCAGTGTTCACCCTCCGTCCCCACACTAATCTATGCTGACATGTGCATGTTAGGATAAAATACTTTTAGAAAGGGGTGTTTTATGGGAAAATAGGTAAATAAACACATTTAGGAATGCTTAGCCTAGAAAGAAAGAAACGCAGAAGCGTATATTTTTGAGAAAACATGTAATTAAATACAAGTATACCTCAGTTTTAAAAGTAGGGTATTACTCCTTTAACAGAAACGTTTGTACCAGACACAGAAAGAATATGGAAAAAATGGGGTAAATGCCTATACTACAGAAAAAGAGCTTGAACACATTTCAGCAGACTTTGTTCAGAATTAAAAATATACACATGTGAAATGAAATAGTCATATTAGGCAAGTGTTATCTTGCATTGTTTACTACAGATATACTTCTTCAACCCAATACCAAAGAAAGACTAGGAAGAAAGGTAAGATGGACAGGCATAAAACATTTTATATTTTATGTCTAAATGTTATTTTATATTTATGTTTTAATTTGGTTAGGTTAATTCATAGTTATACGTAATTGTCTTGTCATTATCTTTTGGTTTTCACCTGTATGTATGGCATTGAATTTTGCCTTTATAATGTTGAAAACCGCTTTGAGTTCTCTTAGTGGGAGAAAAGCGGTGTATAAATACAATAAATAAATAAATAAATAAATAAGAATGAATGAATGAATGAATAAAATGATTCAATGAATGCTTGAATGGAGAAATGTCAGCAGCAGACAGTTGCCCCACTGAAGCAGCATTGATGTTTTCTTCTCTCTGCAGAATAACCCTCACCTTATCAATGGATCAAATAAAAATCATTCAGATGCCAAACCTGCCCTCGACTTCTACATGTGGTCGAGTTCTACATGAGTGTGGACTGTAGGTCTCCCACAAAGCCATGAGATTTGGTTTCTGTCATCCACCTCCATGAATGGAACCAATCAAGAAAGGCAACCTAAAATTATTTAGGAATAGGGGGACAAAAAATTATGGTTTGGCTTTGTTCCATACGGACCTCTCAAAGCACTGTGAAGATCAACAAAAGATGCATAATGAGTGATTAATCAGACAGCTGAAAAAGCAACTGGATGGAAGTAGACACAGTTCAATTACTTTACTTAAACATAAAATGAACGATAATGGCTGACGGAACCAAGGGCAGATATGACTCTTGCATGTTCTGTGAAATATTAAAACAAATCCTTATTGGGAGTGCCTTCTTCTAGCTGGGTGATTCCTGCTCTTTCTACTTTAAAACATCAGGGTTATTTGTAGCTATGGTAACACCAGCATTCTAGAATGTATTTGGCCTTGGAATAATTATGAGAAATTTGTATACAAACTGCTGAACTGCATCTTTCAATTTAAGAAGGAAGCTGCTCTGCATTCAAAACTTATGACAGGGAAACTGATAAAATGTCTAAAACATGAGCAGGACAGGAATAAGATTTATGCTATATTTTCCCAAAGCACATAAAGAGATTTCTTCTATGCGCCTATTCCATCTGTACCTCCCCACCACCACCACCACCACAACCACCACAACCACTACAAGTTGTAACGTTAGTTCCCAAGGTCTGGATCTGATCATGGAAACCTGGGTTATAATTTGACCTTCACAACTTCACGGGTAAGCTGGAAACTGCTAGAAATCACAGCAAAAGAAAGATTCTTGCCTCTAGTGCCCCTTCATTAGAGTTTCTTCAAAATATTGGAAAACATAATTATTTTTTGGCAGTTTATCACATCTCTTGGATGGCACTGTAGATCCAGTTTCAAATAAGTTTCCAGTTGCCCTTTTGTCTGTGTGGGTGTAAGTAGTTATGTATCTTTGGGCAAGCCCCTCTTCAAATCTGTAAAATGGGACCCTATGAGCTTATAATGTTAGAATTGGTATGGATATTTTAAAATTTAATTTACCACTGCAGGTCCTTCTTTGTTCTCTATGATATATATTCAGGCAGTCCCTGAGTTACAAACATCAAATTTACAAATAACTTATAGTTAAGAAAAAAGCAGGGCCCGACTTACCGGGCCATGCCTGTTGCAGGGAGGGGCGACCCCCCCCTTTCTATCATGGCGGCAGGTTGGGGGCTTCTTGTTCCCAGAAGCCCCCACGATGCGGCGGGAAGGTTTCCCGCCGCCAGTCCCGCTGGCCAATGGCAGTCCAGAGCACCTGGGCAGCCATTGGTCAGCACGCCTCCGTGGGCGGGGCCAGCCTAGGCTCCGCCCCCGGAGGCCGACCGGCAGCCATTCGGCTGTTGCGGCTTGCCATCCTGCCCACCCTGCATGCATTCTGGTTTTTCATTGTTTCAGTCACAACTGTTGTTTGGCGTGCGACATGGGTCTCGGATCTCGAAAAATACTCCACCCCCCCCTTTTCATTGGCATTGGGGGGGATATTTCAGCTACCACCAGGCGGCGCTGTAGACCGACCTCCGGGTGGGGTGTCGGTCGCGCCTTGGCTCGTCCTAGATCAGGCAGCAATGGGCTGTCCGATCATTGATCCGGGACCCATGCGGGGCAGCCAACCCTTCATTCCTGTAACCAATAAAATGTTGTGGCCAGTTTACCCAAAACAGTTACTGAGTGAGTGTGTTCATTTGTTTACCATCCTCCTGCGGGGGCACTTCGACCATGCCCAGGCAACGGGGGTGAGACAACAGAAAGTGAGAGAAATCTACCCATTGGAAGAGAATTTCACTCCTGAAAGAGTCATCATGGGGAAAAGGTGTCTCCACTGAAGCTTTAGCACCAATCCTTGTTTCCACAATAAGCCAAATTTTTCTAAATCTAATTATCACAGGGACAGAAAGTGAGGTGAAATCTTCTGAACAGGGACACAGACAGCAAAACAAACACCACAAGAGTGTTAACCCTTCCTTATGCCATCCAAAGCTTGTGTGTGTGTGTGTGTGTGTGTGTGTGTGTGTGGCTGGAGTTACACTTTAAAATTTACCTGTTCTGACTTACAAACAAATTCAACTTAAGAACAAACCTACAGAACCTATCTTGTTCGTAACTTGGGTGACTGCCTGTATTCACTTCCCCATATTCTGATCAATTGTACATCACACATGTGGAAGTGACAAAAGACTGAGAATCTGATCTTTGGTACTGTTAATTCCCTTGCCCTCTTACACGAGACTCACCATACTAGTGTGTAATACAGAAATATTCAATGTGTAAAATGATCACATTTTATATTGTTGGGTTTCTTTGTTTTTAAAAAATGAGAAGAAATGTCTTTTTTGAGCATATCTGCCACTTTCAAATCTGTTTAGTTAAGTGTTTTGCATTTTGGAGCCTTTCATTCAATAATCTTACTATTCCCCCTAAATATGTCAATACTTTTAATACAGTTCTTACTTCAGTGGGGGCCAGAGGAAAGGATATGATGCTTCTCAAAATTAAATAAATGTTACAAGGCACAGGGGGACATAAACCCCTGCTATTATCCCAAACCTGTGGGCTATTCAGAGTACAGCTGTTGCTCTTTCACTCCAGTCACATAGTTTTGAGTATATAAAAAAATTCTGAGGAGCACAAAAAAGGAGCAAAATATATCAACTGAAATAGGGAGCAAATGTGTGTGTGAGAGAGAATGAATTACCTAAGGGCATCTCTTTCTCCCACTGTGGCAGATGGCATCCCTCACAGCAATGGAACTATGAAGAAAGGCCCACCGCATTGCTGGAGGCCATTTGCTCATCTCACTAGAATACAAATAATAGCACTGACACTTATAGTGATGGTTCTAGAGACAGAACTGAGACATACATGTGAACGTTTCTAGGTTGTCTACTAGGAATACTGCTGAACGTAAAGATCGGGTTTCCATTTCCTGTTCTATATTATCCTAAATTAGTTATAGGTAACTTGTAGGTTACCAGGTTCAACAAGTCATAGCAAATGGCAAGAACTGTTTGTGAGCTGTAGTCCAACAATATTTAAAGGGACACATCTTCCCCGTTCCAGCCCTAGGTAATACTTCATTTTAGGAAATTGACAGAACAAGGAACCATATAGATGTTAATTTATGCTCAAAATGATTGTCCTTCAAAATTAATGTCTTCCAATGAGACAAAGAGGCTGGACACTGTATTATATGTTCAATGGAATGGTCACAACTTTAAACTTTACTTAAAACACGTGTAGATTATGGAGCCATGCACACTTATTCGCACACGTTAATATTTATAAATATGTAACAGGATGCAAGAAAATCTGAAAATCTACTTGGGCTACAATCTTGTACATGAGTACCCGATAGAAGGCGTTCTCTGTAACAATACAACAGTTGTGGAATTCATTCCCATTAGAAGCTGGACTAGCTTCATCCCCTTTGACAAGTTTTGTGTGGCGTTTATTTATTTATTTATATTCCGCCCTACTCACCTCGAAGGGGACTCAAGATGGATCACAATGTATACATACAAGGCAAACATTCAATGCCATATGAACATAGAGACAGAAACAGACACAGAGGCAATTTAACCTTCTTCAGCTTGGTTGTTGTATGCCTTTCGGGCTGTGTGGCCATGTTCTGGAACATGGCCACACAGCCCGAAAGGCATACAACAACCCTGTGATCCCAGCCATGAAAGCCTTCGACAACACTTCTTCAGCTTCCTGAGGGGATGCTCGATTCCGGCCACAGGGGGAGCAACTGCTTCATTATCCACTGTGATGCTGACTTCCTCATTCCAAACACTGCTGGACGATTTTTATGGTGTCATAAATTAGTTAAATTAGCCTCCCCACATAGTGGTACCTAAATTTCCTACTTGATAGATGCAACTATCTTTTGGGTTGTTTAGGTCAACAACAAGCAGGGCTAATTTTTTTTATTTATTTTAATGGTTGGGTGCTCACTCCAACATGGACTGGCCTCAAACTCATAACCTCTTGGTCATAGTGATTTATTGCAGCTGGCTATTAACCAACCTGCTCCACAGCCCAGCTTTTGGTTCTTAAAACAAGGGTTAATCTTTGATACTTTTTAAATTGTGTAGGTCTGTTTTTAAGACAGGTTGAGTGATGATAAACAAATATTTAAAGAAATATATAGTTAAGATACAACAGTTGCTGGGGAACATGAGAAAGAAGGTGCTTCTGATCCTACATCATACTTATGTTGATGTCTAATGAGTTACTAGTTGTTTATTTGTTTTTGGTTGCACTTTACAGCATTAAGTGCTGCTCTATGTTGTGAATCACCCTAAGTCCCCAAGAAGCAAAGTAGTAGTAGTAGTAGTAGGAGTAGTAGTAGTTATATACCTGTACTCCTTTTATACACATCTGGCTACACATAATAGAACAAAAAATTGTACTAGACAGGGGTTTGGTCTAATAATATCTATTAAAAATAGATATCTATTATTATTAGTCCCCATAATTGATATCTGGCGTGATGAGGCCATTTTGCTTCTGTGTCAGCAAGCCAGTATTGCAGTGGCATCAGCAGACAGGATTCTTCTCCTCTCCCACTTCTCTCCCATTATTTCCAAGCCAATTTTTTTCAAGAATATTTTAAAGTTCATTGTATCTAGAACTGCAAAATTGCTTTAAAAATATTTATAGCAATAATGGCTCAGTGGAATTTCAGGTAGGTGGGATTAAAAGGTTATCTGAAAATATGAATGAGACCATGGATCAGTGCAGTTGTGCAAATGGAGAAATGAGCAACAGTGAAGGTGATCATGGCAGTATGTAGCCACTATCAATGATTGCATGACTGTCATGGAAAGCAACTCTCTATAATACAATCCTAAAACAAGTTACTCGGAAATACAATCCCTCCTTTGCAACATTTCTCTTTGGGGTAGTGGCAGTGGCAGCAGAGAGTAAATAATATTACCATAATATGAAATTGGAGCAGAAATAGAGTTTTTAAAAAGTTTGGAAATAGATTAATAATTATCTGCATTTAAGTAACTATTGTATCTACAAAGGCAGTTGTTTTTAAAATCAATTGATTTAATTTAAGAAGTATGAGGAGTTGCAGTTTATAAGGTCAGTAGCATTTTTTCTGGCTTTAGATTGTGACTTACCATTTTCTTCTAAATTCTCCCTATCCAGATGCTCTATAGTGAATGCCAAAGATCATCCAAAATGTGGTTAATGACTCCTAAATCAATGTTGCAAAGGGAGCTACAGTCTAACCACCTGGATTCATTTTTCAATACTTCATCATGACAAATGATCCAAGAGGGATAGCAAAAAGCCACAGCATTTGATCCATCTACCTATGTATACAAATTCAATAAAAGCAGCTTTTATTTCTTTCAAGTCACAAAGTGCAGTGCCCAACTGAGTAAGCCAGCAAATGACATGAAAGCGCTAACATGACAAATAGAAATTAGTAGTTCACACCCCAAAACCTGCAGGGCAATGACCTTTTCTTCCATTTTAGCTACTATAAAATTACTCCCCCTTGTAGCTCTCTGATGTATTGTGACAAATTCCTTCCACTCACCCATTTGGCTCATTTATATCCCACACAAAAGGAACTAAACATTCTGAAGAAACAGAAAGAAATATAAAGTTGCTCGCTGCTTTCCCTACCCAGTGCAAAATAGAGGTAACTAAAGAGCCATCTTTTCTCCAATAGAAACCTGACTTGGAAGGCATCACAAGGGCCATCCCCCTCTTCTGTGGAGGGAGGCAGAACTATCGACTTCCATGTACACATGCCCCTTTTCGGACAGTGCTTCATGATCCCACATTTCTGGGGAGCAGAGGCAGGCTAGAGCCTTTTTAATGTCCTTGGCTTCTTCCTTCCTTTTCTCCCAAAGTGGGCTTGGGGCCATCTCCCACCAGTTCGCTTTGCAAGAAGTGTATGTTTACAAGCAGTCCAAAGTCAGTCTGTCACATGTTGCACACCCACAATTTAATTCTCTACCCATCTATCCAACCTTTAGGGTGAACATGAATAGTTACACCTATTGGCATTTTATCCTTGATTCATCCATGGCTCATAGCAAATTTTATCATTTTGGGTCCAAAATCTGCCCTTGATTTATCCACAAGACAAATTGCAGCTTGTTAGTAAAAGGTAAAAGTTTCCCCTGACATTAAGTCCAGTCATGTCTGACTCTGGGGGTTGGTGCTCATCTTCATTTCTAAGCCTGAAGAGCCGGCGTTGTCCGTAGACACCTCCAAGGTCATGTGGCCGGCATGACTGCATGGAGCGCCGTTACCTTCCCGCCAGAGCAGTACCTATTGATCTACTCACATTGGCATGTTTTTGAACTGCTAGGTTGGCAGAAGCTGGAGCTAATAGCAGGCGCTCACTCTGCTCCCGGGATTTGAACCTGCGACCTTTCGGTCTGCAAGTTCAGCAGCTCAGTGCTTTAACGCACTTCACCACCGGGGCTTCCTAGATGGTTAGTAGCCAGCTGCAATAAATCACTACTGACCGAAAGGTCATGGGATTGAAGCCTGGGTTGGATTGAGCTCCTGACCATTAATAGCCTAGTTCGCTGCCCACCTAAGCAGCTCGAAAAGCAGTTTCATCTGTTGAGTAGAAAATTCTAGGTACCACTTATGCGGGGAGGTTAATTTAACCAATTTACGACACCATCAAAACTACCAGCAGCATGCGGAAAGGAATGAGGAAGTACTACCATCAAAAGGACTCGGTGTCACAATGGGCAATGAAGCGGGAGCTCCCCCTGTGGCCGGAATCGAGCATAACCTCATGAAGCCAGAAGCTGGAAAAATGTTTAATTGCCTCTGTGTTTGTCTATATGTTGTATATCTAATAATGGCACTGAATGTTTGCCATGTATATGTGCATTGTAATCCGCCCTGAATCCCCTTTAGGGTGAGAAGGGTGGAATATAAATACTGTAAATAATAAATAAATAAATAAATAAACTTACAGCCAACTGTGTATGGTAACTAGTTTGGGCCTTCCACACTGTCCTTTATCCCAGGATCTGATCTCAGATAATCTGAGATTTAAACTGAAATATACGAGTCCCCACTGCCAGATAACTTGGGATAAACAAATAATCTTGGACCAGATCCTGGGATAAAGAAGCAGTGTGGAAGGGCCCTTAGTTTAATATAACAATGTAATTGTTATCCCATTTGATTAATAGGACACATACCGGTAATTACCTCTAGTGCACCACACAGTATATTGTTGCAGTATATAAACACGATGTTTCAACTGTATATTAATTAAATACACAGTATATTTTTATAAGTTAACAAAAGCATTAACAAATAAAGGCATATTTAGGCACTCGAAATCTCAATAAATATTCCTATCTTATTATAGGAATTCATTAGAATCGACAAATCCATCACCTATGTAGGACAACCATTTCCAGCACAAAGGCCTATGTGTTCTATTGATCTTTTTAACTTTAGGATGCATCATGTCAAAGTCACTTTAGTTTGAAACAATTCTTTGAAACTAATTCACAACGAATTACTACAGAAGCTTAACAAGTGCATTTATAAATATGCTTATCAGTATCAAAATAGACAGCCTTGTGAAAATATGAGGTCAGTTTATCATAAAGTTCTTTGAATGATCTATTGCAAACACTTAGAAACAAATGTGGTCATTGCTAATAGTCAACACGGATTTACCAAAAACAAATCATGCCAGACTAACCTGATCTCTTTTTTCGATAGAGTTACAAGCTGGGTAGATGTGGGGAATGCCGTGGATGTAGCCTATATGGATTTCTTGGAGTCCTCAAGGACAACAAGTTAAACATGAGCCTACAATGTGATGCAGCGGCGAAAAAAGCCAATGGGATTTTGGCTTGCATAAATAGGGGTATAGCATCTAGATCCAGGGAAGTCATGCTCCCCCTCTATTCTGCCTTGGTCAGGCCACACCTGGAGTACTGTGTCCAATTCTGGGCACCGCAATTGAAGGGAGATGTTGACAAGCTGGAAAGCGTCCAGAGGAAGGTGACTAAAATGATCAAGGGTCTGGAGAACAAGCCCTATGAGGAGTGGCTTAAAGAGCTGGGCATGTTTAGCCTGTAGAAAAGAAGGCTGAGAGGAGACATGATAGCCATGTACAAATGAGGGGAAGAAATAGGGAGGAGGGAGCAAGCTTGTTTTCTGCTGCTCTGCAGACTGGGATGCGGAACAATGGCTTCAAATTACAGGAAAGGAGATTCCACCTGAACATCAGGAAGAACTTCCTCACTGTGAGAGCTGTTCGGCAGTGGAACTCTCTGCCCCGGACTGTGGTGGAGGGTCCTTCTTTGGAGGCCTTTAAACAGAGGCTGGATTGCCATCTGTCGGGGGTGCTTTGAATGAGATTTTCCTGCTTCTTGCAGGAGGTTGGACTGGATGGCCCGTGAGGTCTCTTCCAACTCTACGATTCTATTATTCCTTCATTTATTAATATCAGCAATTTTTCAAAGCACATTCAAGATCTTACTGGGTACTACTTACTAACTCCTTGTCTGTATCTTACATAGCCAAAACATTGCAGTATGACCCTGATTGCAGGGTCTACATTCACAAACTTCTCATGGATATGCAAAGCAGTTTATAATAGTGAACCGTATTAAAATGAAGGACTTCTGGCCAAGGACTACTATAGATCCAACTGGAGAATCTAGAAAATGCCTAGAGAGGACAATTTTGTTACACATGCATAAATACTGGTCCTGCAGATGTGGGGGACATTCTGTGTTGTCATTTATGGTGGAAGAGGTATCAGCAGTCTTGGATAAACTCTGGAGTACATAAAACTGCCAAAAAAAAAACCTCCACAAGAGAAACAAATAATACCTAAAATTGAATGTGGGAAGAGCTACTAAGAGAACCACAGAGGAGGGCAAATAAAATGGACTATATTATTTTAAAGTAATAAAGTCAGCAAAAATTACAGAGGTGCAACAAGCATATGGGTGTATACCATTGAGCTTGCATATTTTATACATGTTCCCTTACACCTACTGTAAGTGTACTAGGTATGTATGGTGGATGTTCTAATGTTATAGTGGGTGTCCATATATCTACTGCTATGTTAGTACAGACACTTGAAGTACCTACCGGCCTATTCTACCTAACATAAATGAGTCTAACATGGTCAATTTTCTTCTCCTATGTTATTCTAGACATCTTTGCACATAAAAGAAGCCAGTGAAGCTTCGAAAGGTTGAATGATGAATTTTGTACATTTTAGTTGAGCGATAAAAGTATCA
The DNA here is from genome assembly GCF_035594765.1 of Anolis carolinensis. Taxonomy (NCBI): domain Eukaryota; kingdom Metazoa; phylum Chordata; class Lepidosauria; order Squamata; family Anolidae; genus Anolis; species Anolis carolinensis. The sequence continues at coordinate 121,163,090 of NC_085843.1, read as the reverse complement.
CTGCTGTGTGGATTTTAAATTGTGATGTATTTCATAACAATGTTTGTAATTATCACTACAGATAAACATAAACTGAGAAAGTGGTGAATGATACCCTGTTATTGACATACACACTAGTGTTAGTAACACACACTTGCAAATTGTGCTGCAGATGCAGGGCTTGTTATTATTCACCATAGTACACATGTGTCAAATTCAAGGCCCATGAGCTGAATTCAGCCCACCATGTCATTTTATGTCACTTTCTAGATGCTGGACTACAAATCCTGTGTTCCTCGTCATTACACATTGTGACTGGAGTGATGAGAATTGTGATACAGTAATATCTGGAAGTCTGCAGTTTGTTCTGTTTAGTCAGGATAATAGGGTATGTAACTGCATTATATGAATTTACACTGTCTACATAATGTAGATTCAAAGTACATTATATGGCAGTGTAGATGGAGCCATTGCTGCCATTTGGTGTGAGCCTACCTTTTTTCTGGCTTAGATTTATTTAAGAACTGAGTCACTCACCTTCCTGTTGAGTTTTCTATTAAAAGTAGATTCAGGCTCAGTGAACACTTATTTAAAAGGGAAATCTATTTCAATTTGAATTCATTATTCATTAAATGTGCTGCCAGTTGTTTGCAGCTTCTCATAACCAGCTGGAGTATTGGTTTTTAGAGGAAACTGAGTATTCTGTCTCTTAAGAATGTGTTTGTTTGATTAAATATAAATTCTATGAATGGAGGCTTTCCTTGTTTCTAAACCAGGGTTGCAAGGCTAAAGCTTTAACTTGATTCACTAGCAGATCTCGGAGCTGAAAGCGGTACTGTGAAGTTATGTCAGGTGGACTACAGGCACTTCGTTCCTCACCCCTCAAGACCCACATTCTGTTGCTGTTGCTTGACCCTCAGGAATAACATCATCATTGTCAGTACTGAGCATTCAGGTACAAAAACAGAACTGGATGCGTCAGAGTCATTATCCTGCTTTCCACCAACCAGTAAACAGTGTGTTGGGAGCACTGAAGAAGCTAAAAGATGGGTTGAGGTGAGAGAGGAGACACATCATAGTTGTGCCTGATGGAATTTTATGGTATTTCTTTCTGATCCAAGATCTGTTAACAATTAAAGCTACCAGAATCCCACTCTACATTCAATTTGGCAGAGTTTTGGATTTATTTATTTCGTGTCAAAAGCATTGCATAACAAATACATTTTAAAATGATGAAAAAAAGGAAATCACAAGCAACTAAATAGTTTTAGACCAAAAACGGGCAACAGCAACCGCATTGTCCGTAGCTTTAAACAACTCCTCCTCCATGCATGAGGCAGGACATTGTGGGCAAGCATACATATGCGGAGTTGTTTGTTCAGCTCCACAGTCACACAAGGTGGAGGATTCCTCCAGGTAGTGCCACCTTGCCAAGTTGTCTTTAGATCTGCCCACTCCACTTCTGAGTCTGTTCAGGGACTTCCAAGTTGCCCATTCTTGGTTTGCCCCTGGAGGAAGACCCTCATGGGGGGCCATCCAGTTAGAATTGCCAGGTTTAGCTGCCCAGAGGGACACCCTTGCTGCTGCTGGAGGAACCTTCCTTGATTTGAGTCTGGTGGGAGGAGGCTGATAGTCATGCAGTGGGTGGCTTTCACAATGTTCAACCTTATTTCCCTCACCGTTAGCAGCAACTTCCTGTCACACATCAGGAGGGGCAATGCCAGCTAACTTGTAGAGTTTATCAACAGGTGTAGGTTTAAGGCATCCTGTGATTATTCTGCATGTTTCGTTTAGTGCTATGTCCACCTGCTTCGCATGGGCAGACTTTTGCCAGACAGGACAGGCGTACTCAGCAGTTGAGAAAGACAAGGCCAGGGCTGACGTTCTTATTACTTATTACTTATTTCATGTGACATCCTATGTATACAGGAAACACACAGAGACAGAGTTTTGGATTAGGACACTGGGAAACCTAATGGGAACCTTGGGAATGTCACACTCTCTTAGGCTCAAGAAGAAAGCAAAGGCAACCACTCTATGAACAAATCTTGCCCATAAAACCTGATGAAAGATTCACTTTAGGGTTGTCTTAAGTTGAAAACAACATGAAGACACACAACAACAACAATAACAACAACAACAACAACACTCCTCTTCTCAACACAAGATACCGTTTTTGATAGAGGAGACATTTATGGGTTGCCAAAAATTGGAAGTCATTAACCAGCAAAAACTGAGGATAAAGGGGAAACAGATGAGCATAAAACTGGTAGCATATGTATAGATGCTAATGTAGAAGTAATGGTTATTAGTTAAACAGTAATAAAAAAACAACTGCATGAACTTCGAGTTTGCTCAGCTTTCTGTGTGGGTGATCAGAGTTACTGAGCGGCTCTAAGGTCACTGCTCTCCCTTTTGAGTTCTTACCTTTAAAATGAACTTGGATTGGGCAAAAGTTCAAACAGAAGCATGTTCTTGGAGGAAGAAGGCACTTTTTAACCCCGTATTTTGGTGATTGCTAGGCTAGCCTGCCTAGCTTAGCTTCTACTAGGAATCTTGTTTTTAACATGCTCTAAAATTATAGAAACATTGAATTTATTGTGCTAGTCTAGTCCAAGTGTTGTTGCATATTTTTGAATAAAAACTCTCAACTAAAGGAAATCAATTGTAGCCTTTAATTTTGGCATTCTGAAGAATGGAGAGAAAAAACATGGAAAATGGTTCCTTAAAGTCCAAATCATGTCTAAATCATGTAAACTTGAACAGGAATTTATAACACTGTGTATTTACATAAAACATGATTGCTGTGATTGGCAAGGGGAAAAAAACAGGGTGAAGACAGAACCACATAATTTAGAACAACCCCACTATGCATAATCATCGGGGGGCAGGGGGGGGGGAATCCAAAGAGCAAGAAATTAATATAAAATTAGGGGTGAATATTTCTATATAAATCAAGCCCTTTCACCTAAATATTTTTTTAATCTTCTGGGCAGCAACATTTTACTGACCAGATAAGAATGTTCACATTACTGGAAAGAAATGTGAACATCCTTATCTTAAAAGTCTTAAACTGAATTATTGTTTCTTTGTTCCTTACCAAGGGCTCACATTCCAGAGATTTGCTCCTCTCCCTGTATGTATGCTTTCTATTCTTTAAGGCCCCTTCCACACAGCTGTATAAAATCTAAACTGAACTGGATTATATGGCAGTGTAAATTCAGGGACCTTTCACACAGCCATATAACCCAGAATATCAAGGCAGATAATCCACAATATCTGCTTTAAACTTCGTTATTTGAGTCCACACTGCCATATAATCCAGTTCAATGTGGATTTTATACAGCTGTGTGGAAGGGTTCTCAGATAATCCAGTTCAAAGCAGATATTGTGGATTATCTGCCCTGATATTCTGGGTTCTATGGCTGTGTGGAAGGGCCCTAAGTGTCCGTAAGATGCACCCCAATCAATCACCTAGACCTTCTCCCATTTCTACCAAGCAGAAATGCAAAAACACAACACTATCGCAACTTCTGGTTAATATAGGAATACACAAGTAACCATTTAACCACTTTATAAAGACATCCAATGAAGCCGAATCTGCCACCCACAAGGCAAAAGACATATCTGAATCCACTTGTAGATCTCTAGACGTCCTTCCACACAGCCATATAACCCAGAATATCAAGGCAGATAATCCAAAATATCTCCTTTAAACTGGGTTATCTGAGTCCACATATCATTCAGTTCAAAGCAGATAATGTGGGATTATACAGCTGTGTGGAAGGGGCTAGGTAGTCTGTAACAGATTTCATGCATCCAAATTTTTAACAGCCGCAACCAAAACAAAAACTTCCAGCCTTCTCTCCTTCCCCCAATGTAACTTTTTTGAGAACCAAGCATTTGTTAAATTATATTGGGTAAAGACATCAGTGGTTAGGGCTGTTTCTCTTATGCAAAACATTCAGATTGAAATAAGTTTGACATAGGAAGGATGGATGAATGAATGAATGGAAGGGAGGGAAGAATAATCATCATACCATATCCCACACTCACCTATGGAAACTTATCCCATTTCAATCATTGTTTTGGACACCAAAATAGTGTTGCTTTATCTTGGACCTACTGTTTATCCTGTATCTTATCACAAATTATTAGCAATTACAGGCTGCCTTCATATTTTCTATGCATGTTTCACAGGGGTGGGGAGTCCGGTTAGTTTAGCGTAGCCTTCATTCTGTGGGAGACATCATGTGTCTGCAGTCTAGGTAGTTAGGAATATTCTCATATCCATCTTCTTAAAGGGCTTTCCTAGCTGGCTGCACATTTGAGCATAACTTCCAAAGAGGGCTGAATATCATTTTCTTTTAATTTCTGTACAAATTAAATCTCCATATTTTGGCTGTTTGCTTGAATATGTGTGCCCAACTTTGCACCATTAGGAAAAAAAATCCATAAAATGCAGCCAGCTGGAGACAGAGCTAAATTTTGCCACTGTTAACCCTGTTCTGCAAAGTAGAGAGCTGCAGATCCTATTGATAGACTGAAGTGTCCTTTGGGGAAAGCTCCAAAGTAAGCAAGCACAAATACTCAAATTACCTTGCAGTTGCAGAAAAAGAGGTCCCTGTATGCCAGGGTCAGGATCAAAGAAAGGGGCAAATCAACTGCACTGCGGATGCTTCCTGCAGGACATTGGCATTGCCCCTGAAAAGAAGGACGTTTTCAAGGAGGGCTCCTTTATCTGTCTTGCCTTTGTTCATTCCAAAAGGCAAAACTATTCCAGTTATTTGTTCTAATTTTGTACATTAATTACACATAATAGATGCTTTTAAAAGTGTGGATTGTATTCATTATCCAAACAACTGACCTTCTCCCATCTCCTTTTATAGCAAGAACACATTCACCCTCCTTTCGTGTTTAGTATTAGAGATGATTGATCTAATCACCTAATAAATATTGTTAGATCTGTAACTTCCATTACCCTCTGCTAGCATGGCTAATGGCTAGGGATGACGGGCCTTGTAGTTCAACCTCATCTAGAAAACCATAGGTTTTTCCTCACCTTGATGCCTTCACTATCCATCCCATAGCACTAACCTTCTTTGGATACATTAAATTATCCTGGTTTATTTTGTGAACTGAGCAATAGTTATTTAGTATTGCCAAGATGAACACAGGACAGGGCTCCTGTAATTTTAATCCTGAAGAGATTGAATGCTCCGTAAAATAAGGGACCATAATAATACCATCTATCAAGATTGTCAAACATACCTATTCACTCTTACATTCCAAACTCCAAGTTTCTGCCATAGCTGTACCTTCCCAATACAGCTCTTGCCATGCTAGGTAGAAGGGTGTGTGGAGACATTGGTGACAAGAACAGAGCTGGGTGTTCTTCCATGCTCCTCCGAAGTTCTTTGCCGGGGAGACAAGAGCCATGTTGAGAGGGATTATCTGTGGTTGAAAGCTGGACTTTGGAAAGTAAGAGGACTGCCACATTTGTCTGTCTTGAGTTTTATGGTTCCTTGTTAGGATTGAAATAACAAAAACCCTATCCCAGTATCAACCTGGCAGCCTGAATGTATATGCTTACATATATAATCTATTTAAACAACAGCAGCTCAAAAAATGCACTTATGGAACTTTGCTACCACACAGTATATCAAAATAGGGTTTGTATGTTTGTTTATTTGTTGTTTGCTTGGGAATAAGAAAAGTTGCATTTGTATTTTCTAAATCAGCTGTACTGATCCATTAGCGGGGGAAATGCAAAGTCTGGCAGCATGGTAATACATTTATCTAGGCCCAACTTGGTAATTCTGAGGTCTCCAGGTTAGATTTGGAGGAGCAGCTTGCCATGGTGGGGCACAGGAAAGAAATGTGGCTCCTGATATCATTACAGTTGCTCGCCTCTACTCCAAACTCTGCTGTTATAGAATTTTAAAGATGGGGTGTAGAAAGAGATAGTTCTGTAATAATACTAGTGTGGCTTGGTGTAAGGCTAGATTTCATAACCTACACAGGGTTACTGAGAAACAAAAATGTGTATTCTCTCCCCCTCCCCAATTTTAGTAAACATAAAATCTAGTTGTTTTTCAGCTCTGCATACAGCATCACCAGGTTACATTTTTTGCTTGCTTGTAATGTACATCAAAAGGCAAGAAGTTCCTGCTGCATGCTGTTTTAAAGAAAGCAGGTCAGACCTAGCTGTTTCCCAAATGTGCCCTTCACAAGCAGCAGTCTGTTATTCTACACACCATGAATCACACAAAAGTTCAGCTGAAATCAATGAAGCATACATATACATATCAGTAGGCTCTACAGAGGATCACAACCTTAGTCTTCAGTCTGACAGTCCTAGATACATGGCCATTTAGCACTTGCAAACAGAAAACTGAATGTTCAAAGTCTTTGCAACAAGGTTTGGAGAGGTCTCATATTCCATTAGCGTGCTGACTTTAATGAAGATTCACGGCAGTGTTTAATTTCCTCTCCTGTAAACACAATCTCCCATATAGAATTAAGAATTATTTGACATTTAATGTTCACATATTATTTCCTTCTAATAGTAAACTATTTTTGGACAAGAGGGCATACTTTGATGTATTTCCAGGAAAACCTCTGGAAATTATTGGCCAGAACCCAGTGAGGTAATACGGTTTTATATCCATTGGATAAAAATATCTTAACATTAAGTTGCTGAAAATATGGAATGAAGGCACTTCATGAGGCACTTGAGCAGAGTTCAAAGGCTTCTGTTTCAAACCAAGGAGAAGACTTTATATTGTGCTAAAGGTTTTACCTTACTGGGCTCCACAGTGTCTTTGTACTGCTGTTCTAAATTATAGACCGCTTCAGTCAGCCCTCCACATTCGAAAGCCTAACTTTTACAAATTTAATTATTTGCTGATTTAATTAGTATGGTCTCTCTAGGAATTTCAATGTGCACTGAAGGACCTAGAGATTCCGAGAAAAGTGTTCTCTCAGGTTAAAAAAAATCCTATGGTTTTATTATTCATAGTTTTCCCATTTTTGTGATGACGCTGTGCCTTTAGGCCCCATGAAAGTCAAGGGCCTGTTATTTATAATATAAATATGCACACGCACACACCCCAAAGAGGAATCACTTCTGCCATGAAACAAAGGCAGTATTTACTTACAGTGCCACACCAGCACAAGGTCCATTCCACAATTGGTTATGCATTTTAAGAATCATTGCAGGAACTGTAATCAATAAAGCGCTTATTTGAGTAACTGGTTGTGGAAAATGATAGAGTAACACTTAATGTTACTGGTTTCATCAAGTTAAGATAGTTGTGTTTTCACAAACATTTGGTCAACCAGCTGCATAACTTCTTGATACAACAGTTTCTGAAAAGCTGCAATATAGCACAGACTGCATTACTGGGGATTTTCACTCCACTCTTGCTTTTATAGGATCATATTCTGTTGCTTTGTGAAGACTAGGATCACTCAGCAACTCAAAGGGCCATCATCTATGCATGAAAATCAGTGTTTGAAGGAGAGAACAGAAGGTCATCAAGTGCAGCGAACAGAGTGTAATAAAAATAACCAACATGTGAACAAATCTCTGGGGCCAGAGACTTGCTTTTGAGAAGTGCATCCCAGTGAAGACAAAGCCTCAGAAATACCTAGAACTTAATTGGTTATTAGTCGTAATAAATAGGAAGAGGGTCTGGATTAAACAGAGGATCGGTTTAGTATAGCATATAAATAAATAGAAAATAAATAAATCATCCAATACAGGCCCATCATATTTCATTTGGAAGTCTACTGAATGGATGTGAAGGAAACAGCCCTAATTCATAATCAATTATTAGTATTGTCATAGTCCAATATATGGACAATGGCCATACCATTTACTGATTGTGGTCATGAGCCTTTGGTCAGAGCTTATAAGTACAGGCAATCTCCAAGTTATGAACAAGATAGATTCTGTAGGTTTGTTCTTAAGTTGAATTTGTTTATAACTTAGAACAGGTCCATTTTAAAAGTGTAACTCCAGCCAATCCTTGTTTCCACAGCAAGCTACATTTTTCACAATCCAGTTATCGCAGGGACAGAAAGTAAGGTGAAATCTTCTGAACAGGAGCACGGATAGCAAAACAGGTACCACAAGGGTGTTACCTCTTCTCTATGCTATCCAAAGCGTGTGTGTGTGTGTGTGTGTGTGTGTAGCTCCATCCAAAGCATGTGTGTGTGTGTGTGTATAGCATAGAGAAGGGGTAACACCCCTGTGGTATTTGTTTTGCTATCTGTTCAGAAGATTTCACCTTACTTTCTGTCCCTGCGATAACTGGATTGTGAAAAATGTAGCTTGTGGAAACAAGGATTGGTGATAAAGCTTCAGTGAAGAAACATTTTCCCCATGATCACACTTTCAGGGGAGAATTTTCCTTCCAAGGAGTAGATTTCTCTCACTTCTTGTTGTCTCAGCCCCATTCTTAACTATGAGTCATTTGTAAGCCAGATGTTTGTTATTCGGGGACTGCTAGTACTGCACAACATCTAAAAGAGTAATTTACAATATTTCCTCTCCTAACCCACATCTTTTAAGTTATATTGCAAAAACAAAATGAAAAGTCAGCACAAAGTCACTTCTCTGGCATACGGAGAAATGTTTTATTGTTAGTTTTTAAAGTTATCTTTAAGAGCATTTTCAGTTTATATCAATTTTATAAAAAAAACAATGAAAATGCAATGAGCAATATTATTATTATTATTATTATTATTATTATTATTATTATTTTCAGTATATTTATTTATATCCTGCTTTTACGTCTTCTTTAAAATGCAAAGCGGCTCACAACATTAAAAAACATGCAATTTAAAATCCACATCATATAAATATTAATATAGAATTAAGCATGCAAGTCAATTAAAATCACTTAAAACAAGTAACACCAGAAGTTCCTGCTTAAATACTGTAAAGATGTTATCAGCTCTAGTCTAGTCTGGTCATTGGATAAAAACCAAAGAACATGAACTACTATGTTAAAAAATTATACATGGCTCTCTATATTCACGGATTCAACGGCCCTTTGAAGGTAACCATAAGCATGGTGTGACCGCTCAATGAAAATGAGCTTGACAACCCTGACCTAAGCTATGATTGGATGGCTCTAGCCAATTTTGCCCAGCTTGTCTCTCCACACATTGTCAATAGCACACAGTCTTCCTGTAGAGCCATGGCAGAAAATTAGTTTATGGTCTGTGGAATAAAGCTGTGTGGCAGAACTGCTCTGCTCTTTGGGAAGGGGTGGAGAACTACAGAAAGTTCTGCCACAGAATCGCATGGAGTGCCAATAAATGAAAACAACAGAAAACAAAAACAACTCTTCAAAAAGTGATAAAAATATCAGCGGTAGAATAAAAGCGTCTTGGGCTGCCTCTGTCAGAAACATCACTGATATAAAATGATTCAAAGGTAAACAAAAAGGTAAACAACACTGGCCTTTGAGACAAAAAGGAACGTCTTCTCTTGAGCCTTCTTGCTTTTTGTTGGCAGGAACCAAGGCACACAGGAAAAGCCTTCAGGCAAGCTTCCCAGATTTCTGATGGAACCATGTTTTCTAAGACATTATTCCCAAAGAAGAATAGCCCATCCAAAAACACTTTTTCTCTCCTGCTGTTATGGCCACCAGATTTTTTAAAAAAATTGATTCAGGGCATGAATATACTCATCCCAGAATGTATCAGTCTGAACACATAGTTGGAAGATGGGAGTTTTGAGATTATATTCAAAAACATATTGCCCAGAGGGACAAATAACTTTTGACAACTTCTGTGTTCTCCCAGAGATTTTTCATGAGTGTAGAAAGTGTTTAATTACATCCACAGAGCTTTTTCCTAAAGTGGCAGAAAAGTTAAGAATTTATTCTGCCATTGTTCCCCGATAGCAGCCACACTTGAAACAACTATGAATGATGATTCAACAAGCCTGTAGCTCATATACAGCTTTTCAATCTAAATATGCCTCAGCATACTGCAAAGTGATAGTTCATTTCTGCCTCCTGGAAAAACTGCTTGGGTCTTCAAGAGGGAACTTTGGAAAAACCCTTTGCTCCTGATCTCAGACCTCTTCCCTTCTCCTTTCTCTCAAAATAGTCCTTTGCTTTTCTTTGATACATTACCGTACATTAAAAAGATCACTTTCCTAGTAAATTTACAAAGTAATTGTATGTATTTAAAGAGAAAAATGTGTGCAATCTAGTAATTATCTAACAGAGAAAAGAACGAATTAGCTTGATATAGCAATATTGTATTTATGGAATGACATGTCAAGCAATTGCATTATATGTACTTTGATTATAAAAATAGTCATAAATGGCATTGCAAGATGGCTCTGTAAGGAGGCTTCTTATGAGTTCTGTAGGCTGTTTGGTATGACATACTCCATACTGATAAAAGTAATAGCAAAACAAGTTATGGTCCAACTGATCACTCATCTGATGACAGATTCATGTCCACTTAACCTCCATTAGTAACAACCTGGTCCTTAGACCATGAATGTAATCTGATGAATCTTATGCAGAGCCAGCCCTAGGTATTTTTCAAGTGTAGGTGAACAAAATTTTGCCCCCCCCCTCCCCCCAAACCAATCACTGAAAAATAAAAGCGTTGGATAAGTGAAAATGTTTGATAATAAGGAGGGATTAAGGAAAAGCCTATTAAACATCAAATTACATTAAGATTTTACAAATTAAGCACTAAAACATCATGTTTTACAACAAATCAACAGAAAAAGCAGTTCAATACCTTGCAGAGGCAGGCCGCAGGAGACAGGAGTTGCCTCGATGGCGCCCCCAACATGATGGCGCCACAGGCAACTGCCTAGTTGGCCTGGTGGTTGAACCGCCTCTGATCTTAGGCCCTCTACTCAAATGAATTACCAATGAAGGCAAGCAAACTAGACCAAAGTATTCACAAGGGTTTTCAATAGAGCATACTGTACATATGTAGCTAATAGTAATAGTGGGAGAAAGTGTGCAACCACCTCCAATCATAATTTACTCATTTACACTTTAATGAATAAATTACTATGCAGCATCAGTTCTACTCTGCTGTCATGATAAAACTTGCATTTATATAACATGTAATCAGCTCCAGTACAGGCACAAAGGGAAACAATTTTAGGTTGACAGCCACAAATATCTACTAGGTATTGCTTAAGTATAAGAAGTTCAAAATGCTTGTAGTAACATTCAAAAGGGCATGTACCGTGAAATATGTGGCAACCCCCCCCCCCCCGGTCATTGCTTTTAGAATTGCTGGGTTTTCTTTCTAAAGGAAAGGAACCACATTCTTTATTCACACACTATCTAGAGGGATTCAGGTGTTCTCAAATATGATCAAAATATACACGATATGGTAAGATGTCCATGTCGCAGCTCAATCTGTTCAGATACCATTTTTCGTATTAATTGAAATTCCAGTCTGCAGGACATACCATTAAGATAATGTGATGCATATCATTTGGTGACATATAAATAAACTACCTTGAGTAATCCCATATAAAATACTTCCAGTTCACTTCTGGAATTTTAACTCAGCAACTGTAGCTCAGTTCAAGAAATGATTAGGGGTAAACTTTGTTTTCCTAAAATATAGAAGTCTTGAATGAGGAATTGGATAAAATTTTAAAATCAGCAACTTGATGTACAGTGGTCTTATAATACAATTACCTCCAAGATCAGAATGGCAAGGTTGTCATTTAAATTTTATATGTTAATGGGGAAACTGCATTTATTTTTATTGTTACTACTGCTAAAAGATAATAGGAGATTCTGTTGAGATTTAGATGTGAGCACAGAAAAAGCTGTGCCTTCCCATATCACTGCAGAATTTGCAGCCCCTAATAATCACTCACACATGACAAACTCATATGCTGGCTTCTCACAACTGTCTCTTGCTACTTTACCATCATCAGTTCCCTCTCTGCTAAATGCCATACTCTTTTAGAAGATTTTTTACTATTCCATTTTATAGAAACTGATACACCCTAAAGATTCTGAAAATTCATAAAAGAATTCATATATTAAAGAGAAAACTCTTCTTTTTCTCAAGTTCACAAATCACAGGTGCATAGTACTGCCATTTTGACAATACAGCTCTGAGCATCACTCTTGAGCAATCTCATATTACTTTTTAGGTTCATGAAATGAACAACTAGGCTGATGGATCAGCAATTCTTGATAATATCTGGATGTCAAAGATGCAATGCAATGGGTGTTGTTTCAAGGTAATAACTACTTGCCTCTTTGAACACAGAGCATAGAGCTCAACTAGTTTCACTCAGGAGACCTGGAGTTTCAATTCAGAAGTAATTTGTGGTGTGATGTGAAAATAGCTAAAATTCTTCAGGGACTATATTGTGCCCCCTGGCCCGTTTTCCTATCTTTTTCACCTTTCACAAGGACTTTGATAGAGAGAGAAACAGAAAGCTTCTAAAATACTCTATTCACTATTTTTAGTGAATATAGTATTAAAATTATCACTAAATGTAATGACGTTTTAACATGTTTCTAGTAATCCAGATATTGGAGGAGCAGATAGAGAAGGGCAGGGAATTTTATGGTTTTTGCAATAGAATATTCCAGCAAAGATTCAAAATATTGCAGTAGAATATTCCAACAAAGATGTAAGGTTCTAGTCTAGTTGTCTTTGAATTCCACCCCTTGGTGAAACAAGAAGATTCTATATAAAAACTATTCATAGTTAAACTTGGGCAGTTTTGTTTCTTGACATGGGTACGTTCTGTATAAGAAAATATGAGATTCCTGGCTTAGAATGATCTGCAAATGATGGGTGATTTTGTTCAATCTGTTTAACAGTTTTCTTCCTTTTTATAAAAAAACAAAAACAAACCATAACTTATTATTTTTTACAATTAGCATTCCTATGAATCAAATAGTGCCTGCTGTTCCTGAGGTAGCCCTCTTGAGACAAGGGAGGAATGTAACCAAGCTTTTCAATTTGTCTGCATTGGCTTAGTGAAGTGGAAATGTCAAGTACAGCTTTCACATTCATAATGAATATGATTAAAGAATGTATTTGCCAAAGTGTGCTCTTGAAATAGGAAAATAAGATTAGAACAAGTCTTCCAGCTGCTGGACCATAATTCAGAATGGCACTTTAGGTTTTGGGCAAGTTAGAAATGTGGCTCATTTTAGCTTCTGTTGCTTTGGGGTGTTATTTAGCTTTGTTTACATTCAACTCACAACTGGCAACCACCTAATGACTTTTGTTTCAAAATAATTTGTGCAGTGTCCAGTGTGTACTGGACTTTGTAGTCTGTATTTTTGGTTCAGTTGTTTCAAACAATAGTAATCATGGACTTGAAAGAAAAAAGAATTTCTATACCAGCCTGACCTAAATTGGTTTGAGTACTTGCCAGAATGCTGGGTCCAGAAATGCTGGGGACAGAGCCACAGAGCCTTGCTCTCTGTGACCATGTGAAGCTGAAAGCCGCTTTGATACAATATATTAAGTCAGTGTCTAACCAGTCAAATACACCTGAAAGTGATTTTTGCTGTCATAAGTTTAAGAAGGAGCCAAAATGCTAAATAAATCTTTGACTCTATATTATATTCAAGTTTACACTGAATATCTGAGCACAGAGACTAATTAAGTTAGTTACCTGCACTTTCCCCCATATCCAGAACAAACTAGGATATTTGATGTAGAACTTGGGTTTCAAAGATTCTGCGCTTTGATGTTTCTTAAAAGGTTTTCTAAATCTCATAGTTGCAAAGATATTTGAAAACGTGTGGGTGGTGTCTCCTGGCAACTTGAGGTGGTGGTTCCCAGTGAGAGATAAGCTATGCTGCATTAAAAATAAAAATATTTAATTAAAATATTCAAAGGCATTGCTGGCCCAAGACATTTTGTTCCTCAGGCAAAGAAAAAATGGCTGCTGCCTCCAATTCGATAATCATACTTTAATACTGACAATCGGACTAAATTACCCACCATATTGATGGCAGCAGAATTGTGTGTGGGACTACAGTTTGGTCCTCCAGCACCTTGCACATCATAGATTCGGCTAGGGGACATATCTTGTCATACATGTAGATACCAGTGCCATGGATATGGGGAACATTCAGAAATGGGGTGAAGAAAAAACTTACTTGAGATGAAAGAAAGCTGCATCAGTATGCCAACAGCCTTAATGTTCTTGGGTCCACTCAATAAAGCAGACAGCTTAAATCCTCTATATATCCTCTTTTTGTTGCCAGTAATTTAAATGGTGTGTCTGTCCATTAATCTAGGATTGCATTTAGTGGTGTCATACTAATATTGCAAAGCTTCTATCACTTTCAGAAATTTTATTTCCACACTTCTGCAATTGTCAAATCATAGAGTCATCATAGAATTCATTGCACAAGTCAGTATGACTTTATTGGATAAGTTTCTTGTACAAGTAGTGCTGTTTGTTCTCCTAGTCCTTGTGGGGCAGTTAGTATATGCCACCAGATCTTGCGCTGCTTCCACTAGTTTAGCATTGGCTAGAATCCATTGCAGGATATACCCATGTTGCAAAATTACACTAATTTGGTTTGAGTTACTTTAATTATTTTAATTATTAAAATATTGGCTCTAATTTTTGCTTGCCCCATAATCTATCCTGTACTTTTATGTGTTAACAAATGATCTGAACATAAGAAGGACATGTATAGAAGTAGTAACCATGATCATCAGATGTTTGGAAACTAGACCCTATGACAAATTGTTTAGCTTCTGTAAGAAAAAATAAAAGATTATATAATTGCAATTGTCAAATATCTGATGAGCAGTTACATGGGAGAACGATTCTTTTCTGCTGTTCCAGAGATCAGGATCCATACCCTTGCCATCTAAATGTCATGAAGAACTTCCTGAACATAACAGTTTTTTAACAGTGGATGGTCTACCTTGGGATAAGATGAACTTTTTTGCATTGGAAGTTATAAGCAGCACTTAGCCTTCTGCCGGGGATGGTGTAGCTGTGACAATGGCTAGACTAGATGACTGGGGGGGGGGGGGGTCCTTTCAGGTCAGCAGTTGAGACCTTTTATAGCTTTAAATGTGTGTCCAGCTTGTCTATTAAATCCAAGTGAAGCAACTGAGAATGTGAACCACCATTCCAAAACCAGTAATGAATGCAAACTTACAGGACAGATTCATTATGTGAACAATGAATGATTATGCACCATTGCCATAGCAAGAGGAAAATCACATATCCTGTAAACATTGTCACCAGACTGTTGTGAGCTATAGTTAATTCAATTTCAGATATACGTATGGAGAAGTTCCAAGTGATAACATCTAATAAACAATTGCATGCAAGCATCTAATAAGACGAGAGAGTCAACAAACAAACAAAAAAGCATTTTCATTTTCTAATCAGAAGGTTTCTTTTAGTTGAGTCAAAATATCTTGTTGAAGATCTCTAAAATATATTACTTTTGTGATGGTTGATTGCATTCAAAATATTGAATACTTTCTCCCTTTTGTTACTTCTGAAATGTACTGCTAAGGGACCAAACAACAATGAACTTAATTACATGAGGCTGGGCAATTGTTTTATTCTTCTTTTTAGTCAATATTTTCTGCAATTTAGTACATTGGGGGTGGAGTGAGTAAGCTACAAAATATCTGAATCCTGTTCATCATTACGCTCTTCTTCTGAGATGGGGGTCTTAAGTTTTCTCCAGCAAAACTGGAGGCTAGTAGACCTCATGTGATATATCCCACAAGGCAGGTCATAGGCTTGGTTATGCTGAAGAAGTGAACATAGTCTCCCATAACCCTTCTCCCCTTAACTTAAAACACAAATGCACCTCTGTTCATTAATTCAGGTCCACAGTTGGTTTTGTGTGATGTAGTGTTCTTGGATTCTGGGAGAACTGGGCTCAAATCCCCACTCAAACACTGAAATCTGTTGGGCAAGTCATACTATGTCAGCTGTAGAGAAAGGCAAGGATGACCTCCTCTGCACAAATCTTGGCAATAAAATTCTAGGACAGGGTTGCCATAATATTGAGTCAAGAGCACTTAACAACAACAGCAACCTTCCTTTTTTACTCTGCTCAGTGCTAGCTCCTATGCATCTCTGGTCAAGGCACATTTAATGGAAAATTTCTTTCCACTGAACTTAAAAAGAAATCAGAAGGTTTCTATAAAGTTATTTTTGAAAATGAATTGAGCCAATTTCTCAGCACCTGCATCGGGTAGATTTATAAGATATAGCTATTTCTAGTCCAGAGTGCAAACTTGCTGAATATGCCTCCCCTGTAGTATTACGGATAAGGAGCTTGACAAAGTACAGGAAGAGGAGACACAAAATGCAATGCCCTGCATTGATTATGCTAGGAGTCAAAAACCGATCTGGGGGGAACAAAAGGGGAAATCAGTCAGCTTCTCTTTTTCATGCATTCATTTAAAGAAACAATAAAAACAACCTAAGTTTCTCCAACTCATTTATCAAGAAATTTCCAGGCCTTCCAAAATTCATATTAATTGTTAAAAACAACAACAAATTTACTTCAATTTCAAATGAATGATAAAGAACAGATTATGGAAAGCCATGGGCATTTTGAAGTAGAAATGATTAAGGGATGGGTCATGTTGCAGTTCTACTGGCTGAAGTCAATGTTATACATTGCTAAAATACATATGAGAAGCAGAGATGAGTGGGTTTCTTGAAACTGATCTTTCTAGTTCCACAACTCCCTGGCACAGCAAATTAGACACAGGAAAACTTTGCCTGGATGGACAGTTTTAAATTTTATGGGAACATTGTGGAAATTACAGGACATTGTTATAACAAACTCTATGCATGAGAAGCATAAGTCTGTTTTGCATAGAAGGCTTGACTACCAGATGGTAGGATTAATAAACGGATACAGATATTACAATTCTAAGTTATTATGAACTTTGTGTTGTCGAAGGCTTTCATGGCCGGAATCACGGGGTTGCTGTGTGTTTTCTGGGCTGTATGGCTATGTTCCAAAAGTATTATCTCCTGACGTTTCACCCACATCTATAGCAGGCATCCTCAGAGGTTGTGAGGTATACCTCACTAACCTCTGAGGATGCCTGCCATAGATGTGGGTGAAACCTCAGAAGAGAATACTCCTGGAAAATAGCCATATAGCCCAGAAAACACACAACCACCCTATTATGAACTTGCCAAAGTTAATAATAAAGTAGACAAGATGAAGAATGAGAGAGATTATTCACCTGACATGGAAGATATACCCCCATGAAAGCATATTCAGTATTTCACCCTCTGTATGACAAATATTGAATGTTATATTTCCAATGGCACTGATATTGACCTTCAAAAAACCACTGTTTTGTGCTGTGTGTATGTATGTGTGGACATATGAAGTTCAGGCTTCATAAAGTAAGATTGTGAAATGCCAATTTTTGTGATCAAAATGAGTACAGGCAGCAATTTTCTTGTAAATAAGTTTAAGTGTTGCAGAAAGAGTGAATAAAGGAAAGGAAACACTGATAAGAAATAATGTTTTTTTCAAGGAAGACAATAGTTTAAAAGGGCATCATCAGTTTTCTTTTCAAAATGGTTTTCGTTCAAAATGAATAATAGCCAAGTGATAACCTACATATAACCATGAAAAGAAGAAGCACACCATATATTCCCGTGTATAAACCAACCTCATATATAAGACTAAGGCAGATTTAGGGGCCAAAATTATAGATGTTAATATGCTAAATTAGGGGTCATTCCACAGAAGGTGGGGACAGTAATGCTGCTTAAGAGGGGCTGCTTTCCATGGCTGCTGCCACCCTCAGGCAATTAGAAAAAAATCTCCAAATTATCTTAATGTTTCACTTTCTGGGGATACTAACAGTCTGTGATGTCATATAGTCTACAGAATCCAAGAGGGCCATGCAAGAACTGGCTGAGAGACACTGAAATGTTATCTATTTCATATAGTGTTGAAGACTTATGAGGTGGCACTTTTACATGGTTCTGCTGTTTTCAATGGCTCAAGTACTATGTGATTCTGTCACATATACTGCTCAAGAGACTGAATCCTGTTCTTTAGAGAAGCATTTGCAGCAAGTCTGATATACTAATGGTTCTGTCTGCCTTCTTTACACCTTTGAGAAACAGAAAACAGCAAGGAATATTTGAATAAAAAAGTCCTTACATTTAAAATTTAGCATCATTTCAGCACATATAGATGCAGAGGGGAAAGATCAACTTCCCCTCCTCAACAATATTCTGGAGACAGAGCTATGCCATGGTACTACATTATTCCCAGGGGTTTTCTGTCTCCAGGAATATCGCTGCAGGCCAAGCTTCTTACATGGAATGCAGCAGAAATACAAAGAAATAATACACATATTATAGAAACAAAGTTAGGAGTAAAACTTTAGGCACTGCACTCGGTTTAAAGAAACCTGTGTATTCTGCATATTGAAAGAAGCAGATGTCTTAGCTGCTCTCAGACGTATACAATTGGCTCTCCCTATCCACAGATTTGGCATCCATGACTTCAACTATCCATAGTTTGATTTCTAAAAAACTCCAACCTCCCCCAATCTCGATTTTTCCATTTTATATAAGGAATGCCACTTTTCTACACCGTTGTATGCAATGGGACTTGAGTGCCTTTAGATTTTGATATCTGCAGGGGATTCCTGAAGTCAAAGCCCGGCAGATACCAAGAGTCCACTGTATTACAAAATGTATTCATAACAGTAGGCATTGCTAGCTCATGGAACACCTACCTTACCTATTCATGAAGCCTGCCATATCTTTCTTGAACTACTTTTAACTACAGATCCAATGACTTAAATATTTACTTCAATTTTGGATCTCCGTGCTTCTGTCTGCCACACTGATAACTGCTTAGTGGCTAGCTCTAGAAAATTTGAAATATGTACACTTTTGAGAAATGATGGTTTGTGCTAATGCAGATATTGCGCACCACTGGATTTTGAGTTTTGCTTTATTCAGATGGACTAACATGGTCACCTTTATTTTTATAAATGCTGATAAAGATAGTATTTGCAAATTTAGTGACTAAGCTTTGTCAGTCAAGTGTACCATTCAAGAAGACAGCGTTTGAGAAAGCAATCTGAAGGAGCATAATTATTCCACGTGGAGCAGTACAGTGACAGGAGATGAGGAAAGCCAGGGATACATCTCTATCTTGTTTCTCCAGCCAAATGTCATAAATTAGTCACATTGGCAGAAGAATTGGCAGAAGCCTCAGTGAAAGCTTAAATAATGCCCATTCGGGGAATATGGCAAGGCCAAGCCCATTCTGTTAGGCTGTCCCTTTGATCAAAGCTAATAATTCACACCTTGCTATGAAAAGAAAGGGAGCAACTGCTTCATTATGGTGTTTTTCAGCTTGCTCTCAGGCACTTCCATCAGAGCACGATACGTTTGAAGTGCTTCAGTTTCCCCGAAGCTTGAAACACCTTGCAAGTGACACACCATCAAAATATTCAGTCACTAATTTGTGACAACAAAGGAAACATTGTGTCATATGTAAAAATAGCTACGTCTTTGACATAATATAGACTAATGGGTTCCTTGGTGCCAAAATAGTGATAGAATGCTACAAAGTGGTTTTTGAAGCATCTGTTCCCACGATAGTCTTTCCAGAAGAGGCACGTTAAGCAGACTGGAGCTGTTGCCGAATGTTCTGCCATGCAGTAAGGGAATATTGAGGTCACTGTACCCATCAGAGCATTGCAGAGAAAGAGAAATGGCAGTAACTGGAGACACTCAGCTCCTAATAGCACTGAATTGGCTATCTAGGGACAACACAAAATATTTTGGCTAGTTCTGCAGTATTGTATCTCCATAGCGGAGCAACAATTTTTAGGGAAGATGTTTGAACTGTGCTCTCCTAATGAAAAACAAGGCATATTTATTGCATGCATACAAATGATCCTAATGGGGAATTAGTTTCAGGGTCAATGTGAGTTATTTCAGATTCATCTGTGAAATGTTCCTAAAAGCAAGGTTATTCAATTATCTGATGCAAATGGATTGCCATAGTGTTTTTTTCTAAGGTTTTGCCTTTTAATGCGTTTTTCTAAGGACTCTTCTACTTATCTGTTCATATCTATGTGTTTCGGATCACAATGCATACATACACATGTTTGTACACACAGAGAGTGTATGCTGTTTCCTCAGTATTTTGAATGGGACTCAGAAATGTCTGAGACATAAATCTATACTGGAGTCTTTACCTACATTGCAACAATGACCAAATCTTTTCATATGGTCTATTTCCATTAAACAAGTCATTTCTCAGTACTTTAGACATTATATATTGTGTCAGGCTCACTTCAAAGGACCAGTCTGAACGCAGATCAAAGATAGCTGCTCTCAAATCCAATCTTTATTGAAGAATACATGACTTTGTAAAAGTCGAGAATGACCTAATGTTTACATACATTCAATTTTATCACTTCTGATGCAACGTAATACCACACGCAAATATCATCATCAAATCCCACCCCCTGGATCACATTACTACCATTCCCACACTATATCAATTATAATTGTTTATACTTTCAACCCTGAGTTCCCAGGCTCATTTTATCTTCTCCCGCCAGGTGCTTGCAGGGTTATTTATGTTATGTTATGAAGCCAGATTCAGGGCTTGGAAATTCAGCCCTGGGATTTGGCTCCATGACATGGCGCCCTCGTTTTCTTCGTCCTCCTCTTCGGTTCTTCTTTCATCATAATCCTGAAACAAATCAAACAATAACTCTATGTGTCCATTTTGTCCAAAGTCCCCATGTATTTTTTCAGCAAGCTGCGATGGAATACTGGGTGTATTTTTCCTAAACTTTTTGGCAATGCCAACTGGAAAGTTACTTCATTGATAACACCCTGTATTCTGAATGGTCCAATATATTTGGGGCCCAATTTTCTCGAAGGTAGCCCCAATTTGATGTTTTGGGTACTTAACCACACTAGATCTCCTTTATCCAGTTTATCGCCTTCCACCCTCTTTCTGTCTGCGAACGCTTTATACTTTTTGTGTGCTTCCTTTAAGGATGCAGTCACTTGACTCCAGCATTCTAGCATTTGCGTTTTCCATTTCCCTGCCTCTGTTTCCTCATTCTCTGTCCATCTTGGCAACTGGGGCAAAGGCTGTATTTCATACCCGTAAACCACTTCAAAGGGGGTTTTATTTGTTGCTGAATGTATAGTCGAATTAAAAGCTAGTTCTGCAAAAGCCAACCACCTAGACCAGTCATTTTGTCTCATGTTAGAGTACATTCGAAGGAACTGCCCAAGTGTCTGCTGAGTACGTTCTACCGCCCCGTTTGTCATGGGGTGAAAAGCAGAACTTAGACTCCTTTCTGCTCCTAGCATTTCCAAGAATTTTTCCCAAAATTTTGCTGTGAATTGTACTCCTCTGTCACTGACCACTCTACTGGGACATCCATGCAGTTTGTAAATGTGGTTTATGTACAATTCAGCTAGTTTCTCGGCTGATGGTAGTTTCGTCAGTGCTATAAAGTGGGCCTGTTTAGAAAACAGGTCTAATACTGTCCAAATATAACGATGTCCTTTGCTAACCGGTAGTTCCCCCACAAAGTCCATAGCTACACATTCCCAAGGTCTGGTAGGTTCTGCTACTGTTTGTAATAATCCCATTGGCTTCCCTCCTCTCGATTTATTTCTGGCACAATCATCACATTGAACAACATGATTCTTTATGTCCTTCCTCATCCCTGGCCACCAGCAATGTTTTGCTATTGCCTTGGTTGTTTTTGTAATTCCTGTATGACCAGCGCTCTGGTTATTGTGAAAACGATGCAAAATCTTAATCCTTAATGTTGCTGGGATACAAACCAAAATCACAAACCAAAATCCCCCCTTCTGCTCCCCCTTTTCTGCGTTGGATGTGATCCACTGATCTCCATCATAAGACTGTTTCAGTTCGTTTCCCCAATTATCTTCCCCGTCGAGTTCAACAATAGCAGTGTTCTCCTTTTGGGTTTGCGCTCTTGTCCTGACAGCTAGGCCCCATTGTTTATCAGAGAATATTGTTCCCTCTTTTGCTGTGGTTATGCCTCCGTGTTGAGGCATGCGTGAAAGAGCATCTGCCAAGACATTCTGCTTCCCTTGAAAAAACTTTAATTGGAAATCGAACCTGCTGAAGTATTGCGCCCAATCTAATTTGGGGGACAATTTTCTAGGAGACTTTAAATACTGGAGGTTCTTATGGTCAGACCAAATTTCAGATGGGATTCCGCTTCCTTCGAGGAAGTGTCGCCAGCATTCTAAGGCTTTTAATATGGCTAATGCCTCTTTTTCCCATATTGGCCAACATTTTTCAGTTTCGCTGAACTTCCGGGACAAATATCCGCAGGGTTTTAAGTTCCCATTTTGATCTTTTTGCAATAGTACTGCCCCGTACGCACAGTCTGAGGCATCGCAATGGATTATGAAAGGGCTCCTGATATCGGGGTGTTTTAGGATGGGTCCTTCTGTGAAGCATTCTTTTAGGGTTTCAAATGCCTTTTGGCATTCTGGCGTCCAACCCAGTTTGGCGCCAGGAGCTTTTACTTTTGCTGTCTCCCCTTTCCCTTTTGTTTTTAAAAGTTCAGTAAGGGGTGCGGTTATTTGCGCGAAGCCTTTTATGAAGGATCTATAAAAATTTGCAAACCCCAGAAATGATTGCAATTGCCTCCTTGTTTGAGGCACTCCCCATTCTTTCACATCTGATACTTTAGCTGGATCCATAGCTAACCCTTCTGGAGATATCCGATACCCCAGAAAGTCAATTTGAGTTTTATTAAATTCACATTTGGACAGTTTTGCGTACAGCTTTGCTTCTCTTAGTCTCTGCAAAACTTCCCGGACCAATTTTACGTGCTTTTCCTTATCTTCGCTCACAATCAAGATATCATCAAGAAATATGAATACCCCTCTGTACAACAACGGGTGTAGTATTTCATTTATAAGCTGCATAAAGCAACCGCCTCCATTTTTTAATCCGAAAGGTAAAATTTTATATTCAAAATGGCCGAATGCGCAGGAAAATGCAGTTTTCCAAGTATCCTCCGGTTTAATTCTTAATTTATGATATGCTTCAATTAAATCCAGTTTGGTAAATATGCTCCCTTTCTTCAATACGGTAATTAAATCCTTTACTAAGGGCATAGGGTATTTATTGTCCTTAGTAATTGCATTTAAATTTCGATAATCAATGCACAATCTTAGGGAGTTGTCTTTCTTTCTCCTAAATAACACTGGGGCCCCGAGAGGCGAATTGGATGGCTTAATGAAGCCTCGCGCCAGGTTTTTATCGATATATTTCCTCAATTCCTCCTTCTCCTGCACAGACATGGGATACACTTTTGGTTTTGGTAAGTTTGCTCCTGGGGTTATTTCAATTTCTACTTCTATATTCCTTTTGGGAGGTAATTTACTGGCCTCTTTCTGATTGAAAACATCCACAAAGTCTCTGTATTCAGGTGGCAATAGCTGTGGGTCTATCTCATCTGCTTCATCTCCCTCGTCCTCCTCTTCTGCAATTTTGCTTATCTCCCATTGCGTCTGCTGTTCTTTAAATGCTAGGCTCTTTCCTCTCCAATCTACTTCAGGATTTGCCTGTTCGAGCCATGGTATCCCTAATATTACGTGGTATGTGGCAATAGGGGCTATCACAAAGGATATTCTTCCTTCCCATTTGCCTATTTTACATGGGACCCCCCGTATTTCCTTTGTTGATACTTCCCCAGCAGCGACTGATCCATCTAGCTGCGAAAATGCAATTGGGGAGTCAAGCGCCATCTGCTGACATTTCAGCGCTCCTGCTAATTCCGGAGTTATAATGTTTCTAGAACAACCACAATCCACAAATGCCTTGCAGGTGGCCCGATTCTCTAGCCCCGAGAGGCAGATTGGCACTACTATCATGCGTTTGTCCCGACTCACCAGTTTTTCTGAAGATTCTGGGGCTTGCACCTCCTCTTCCGCACGCCTCCCGGTTGCTGGCTTGGGCTTTGGGGGTTTTGGCGGCCCCCCCTTCCGGGCCCAGCATTCTGCTGCTCGATGGCCCGTCTTCCCACATACAAAGCATCCCGGTTTAGGTTTGTTGTCGTCTCCTCTGGAGGGAATCCCCGGCCTCCCTCCGGGTCTTTCCTGCTTCCTCGTTTCTCCTCGACCTCTCGCCACCGGTCTTTGCTGGCCGCCGCTGCTCCTGAAGCGCTTTACTTGGGCTAGGGTGGATTCAACGCGCCCCGCTAGTTGAATCCATCCCTGGAGTGTTTCGGGGTCATCTCTGTGCGCTGCCCAGCTGAAAATCTCGGGGCGTAGTCCCTCTTTAAATAATTCCACTTTGGTCACTTCAGACCACTCTGGTACCCTTTCCGCGAGGTGGAGGAATTCCTCTGCGTACTCGGGCACCGTTTTGTCCCTCTGCTTTATTCCTTTCAGCTGGTCTCGAGCCCTCAATTGCTCTAGCCGGTCTCTGAACCGGTTTTCCAGTGCGGCGAGGAAGCGGGGCACTGACCTCAGGCATGGGTCGCGTCTGGCATGTAGTTGCACATACCAGCTGGCTGCTCCTCGCTTTAGTGTGTTGCCGATGGCTCGAACCCTGCTTGCTTCGGAGGGGAATGTGTGTGCATTGTCTTCCATGTATCCTCTGATGCTAATTAGAAAAAAGTTCAGTTCATCTGATTCCCCTCCGTATTCTAGTTTGAGATCTTCCCTTCTTGGCATCCATTCTGCGGCCCGTTGATGCTGTCTGGGAGGCATGGGGAAGGGTTGCATCGGGTTTCCTCGGGCGGCCCCTTGGAACACGCCGCGCCCCACTCCGGTGGTCATTCTGCGCGGCTCCCGAAATTCTGCCGCCGCTGTCGGCCCTTCCACCCATCCGCATACTGGCCTCGCTGTAGCCCCCGCATCTCGCCTTTCCTCGTCGTACGGCACATCCTCCTCCTCTTCCTGGATCTCCCGCTCCTCTCCGCCTTCGTCTGCAAATCCACTGGACCCGATCCCTGGCCCCAGTGGTCTTTCCACCCCGACGCCCATTCGGGGGGTTGGGAGCTCTGTTGGAGATGGCGGCCTCAGAGTTCCCAGAGCTCGCTGGCGCTCCACTTCGCGTGCCATTCTGTCTCGGAATTCCAGCTCCTGCCAGTATTCCTCATCTCCCTCGTCCCTTGCCGCCACGGGACTCTGCGTTGATGCTCGCTGGCCCCTCTGGCTCCAATCTCCTTCTTTACTTGGCTCTCTCTCGGCGCCATATCGGATGGGCTCCTTTTGGAGATTCTCTTCCAATAGTGGCACCAACCTCCCCACGGTTTCCGACAGCCTGGATAAATTAGTTTCCAGGATGGATAACCGCAGGGCCACGGTCTCCGGCATACTTCCTCCAGATCCCCAACTGGTTTCTGCAGCCGCAGAGACGCCTCTTCCTCCCCTGGGAATCCTCTGGGTCACGCCGTTCAGCCTGGGGTACCCCGTAGAGGAAGCTATGGCTTGCAGCGTCTCTTCTCTCTTCGGCCGGGCCCCTTGCGAAGGCCTCCCTGCTCCATTTGGGCTTTGATCTCCTTCTTCACTCATTATCACTTCACTGCGAATTCCGCAGGAGGGTGAGAACGGGATTCTCGACTTAAATGTCAGGCTCACTTCAAAGGACCAGTCTGAACGCAGATCAAAGATAGCTGCTCTCAAATCCAATCTTTATTGAAGAATACATGACTTTGTAAAAGTCGAGAATGACCTAATGTTTACATACATTCAATTTTATCACTTCTGATGCAACGTAATACCACACGCAAATATCATCATCAAATCCCACCCCCTGGATCACATTACTACCATTCCCACACTATATCAATTATAATTGTTTATACTTTCAACCCTGAGTTCCCAGGCTCATTTTATCTTCTCCCGCCAGGTGCTTGCAGGGTTATTTATGTTATGTTATGAAGCCAGATTCAGGGCTTGGAAATTCAGCCCTGGGATTTGGCTCCATGACAATATTGCATGAAATTCTTTCCACGCACAAATCTAATAAAATTATAATCCATGAAATAATTTGATTTCTCTTCAATATTACATTTTGTTCATGAAAATTAGTGTTCAGTATCTGAAACATGTGGTTCACACTTCGGCTGCTTTCCTGTACTCAATTTTGCAATCCCCAAATGTTGTATAACTAGCTAGAAACTTCAACCCTTAAGCCTTTAGTTAGGCATACAGGTTTTCTATGCCTTATGAAGCCAATGATTGAGTCCCAAGGATTTTCACAGTGGAGACCAACTTCTTTACCATAGTTACTCTTACATTAACTGCTGAGCGCTGAGCTTGTATATAGGAATAATACTACTAGCTGTTATTAATGCCATAATAAGAAGTAACAATAATTTGTTAAATACTCAACATTACACTAGCAACTATTATAAGATAAGAACAGTTTTGCCCAAATAGCTTAGTCTACCGAATTAAACATAATAATTTATGATAAAAGGAAGAAAAACCAAGGAAGTGCATACATCTTATGAGTGTGCTTTCCTCATACAGAAATATATACAGGTTGTGTATCCCTTGTCTGGAATTCCAAAATCCAAAATACAATTGCTGCTTTGAGTCTAACCACACTGCTTTGAGTCTCACCATGGGAGAAAAGCAGGATAGAAATGAATGATGATGATGATGTCCATGTGAGCTGCTGAGAAATTGGCACTTGTTGCTTTGTAATAGTTCAATGTAAATAAATGTTGTTTCATGAACAAAAAAATGTTTAAAATATTGTATAAAATTATCTTCAGGCTATGAATATTATATATATATATATATGTGTGTGTGTGTGTGTGTGTGTGTGTGTGTGTGTGTGTGTGTGTGTGAAACATAAATGAATTTCACATCTAGGCTTGGTCTCCATCCCCAAGTTATCTCACTATGTATGGTACATGCCACTACAGGTATTCCAAAATTTTCCCTGCACCCAAATGTGGAAGCCAAAACATTAGGGACATAAGGGATATTGAATCTATACCTGTATAACAGCAGAAACATACAGACATCTATCATATTAGCTTCTACCTGTTCTTTTGAACTTGAGGAAGTTCAAATGACATCTGTTTACAGTTGTCTCTTGGACATGTAATCTACCTTTCTATTGATCAAATAGGGCCTTAACATTGTCCCATTGCTAGAAAAGATATATTCAGATATAAATGTATAGCTTATTTTATATTTATTAATGGGTGGATTGAGACTGCTTTGATCCTATAGTGGCAAACCACACAGGTTTTCTTTCTCGCCACTTTTGGAGGGACACCACAACCATCCTATATGGTGATTCAGCACTAGAATCTCTTATCTTTTTGTATCCCTATAGCAAGGCAGTATGTCACACAGAAAAAAAAGTGTATTGTAGAGAGAGATTTGCTACTAGGAATGCAAATCATCCACAGAATCTTGACTTTATGCCTGACTTTGGCTTCATTGATAGGCTGAACAAACTAGCGTAAGTCTCCCATCTCATTAGAAAAGCAAAATGTAAACACCATAATGGAAATAATGCCACACATTATATACAACCATATACTGAAACCATTCCTGAGCATGCTGGTATGATTACATCTCTTTACAAGCACATTTGTTGCAGTTCCATTTTGTACTTTTAAGTATATATTTCTAATACCTAGACATGCAGTATGTGAAGCTTAGAAGACATGAATACTTTATATTTTTAACTACTGAAGTCTCAAGAAATCATCAAAAGACTACTTTTGGCTCTTCTTCTCCTGCCTTGTAAACATTTTCATATTCAGCAGTAACCAACCAAGTACAGTATTTTACAAAACATCTTTTCCTCCTATATCTATATATTCATATGTGGTTCTTGGCTGTTTTTTTTTTTTTTTTGCAAATAATTTTTATTGGGGTTTATCACTAGCAAAGCACAAAGACAAACAAACAATAATAATGAAACAACACAATAGCAACTTAACCGAAAACACCAGGATAGTGTCCTAGGACAGACCCTGAGAACACGAGTGGCTGGCTACCCATGTTCTCATAGCCTACAATGGGGCCAGCATGGGGAGAAGCCAGGTGGGGATACTTTCCCTCCATGAGATGGGGAACACGGTGATGTGGGGTGTGGGAATGACGATTTTCCCCCCTGCCCCCATGGATTTGCCACACTGTCTGGTGAATTTCCCCACTGTCACCTGCAGTAGGAACCTCAAAGTGATGAAGTTTTTTGACTTATGGTGATCTTACATATGTATATACCTTTGATCTTCATTCATAAGAATGCCATAGTTGATGCTGGCTTGACAGCAGTTAACAACAACATTTATATGGCTATAGAATGGTGTCAGCATTTTGTTATGCTTATTTTTCCTTGGGCCCAAGCTCAGCCTAGCCTCTTTTTGTTATACATTTACACAGAGTCCTTCAAAATGGGACATGACTTATCTTTAACAGCTTTAATGGGCCACTGTCAACCCTGGCTGATTTGGTTTCACTGCTTGCTTGTCTACTGCTGTCTTGTTCAATTGCAATTCCCCTTTCAAGATTAAAGGCAGTTCTCTCAGACACCATACAGATGGGATCTGAACAATTTCAGTGAAATGACTGCCTCCTGAAACTGATATTATTGCCAAAGTAATGTTTCCAAGTTAGGTTTCCAATTGCACGTGATGCGATTTGTGAATTTCTTTAAAGTAGATGTTCTTCTCCCTGCATCCATCATAAAGATGTATGAAGATATGAAAATAACAATGCCAACACAGATCCATTTGAGAACCAATTTGGGTCATATGGTTTAACTGGCTTAGATAAAATTATTTGGAAAGGAGTAACTGCTTTTTGTGCACATAATTGTTTGTTTTTAAGGTTTTAAACTACTACTTAAAAATATATCAGCCTTAATATGTTACAACAGAAAGATAAGCCAAATGCAAAGGCAGATCTCTTTTTAAAAGAGAATGCCAAGCTACAATATTAGGGTTTACTGTTGCTTGCTATTGTCAATCAATATGTAACGTGTTCATAAAAATCAAGGGAATACTTTTATTGACACTAAAATTAACCATCAAAGAGTCTGGAGAGAACACTTAGCTCCTAAAGTATCATATCAAGTCACATAAAGACCTGAAATATGAGTATTTCCTGTATTCTTCAGATGTTTCCAAACCTAAGCTTTATACGTTATGTTACCTGTTATGATATGAGCTGGAAGAAAACCTAGGATTCCTATTTTATTTCACACTGGTAAGTTCAAAAGGGATGCCTGTGAAGTATTAATATAGAATGACTTGATTTGAACAAAACCAGAATGAACAGCAATGTCATTATGAAATGGTTATACCAGATAATGAGGAGTAATATAAATCTGTCTGAAATTGATAGAAACTTAATGATAAAGGTTCTAGTTCTTGAGATACTTCAATTAGAGCTGTCCAGTGCTGATTTCTATTGAAATTTTATTGGGCAGGGGGAAATTTAATACAAAATTATCAAGTATGTCAGAAAATGTTCTGAAGGATCAAGCCACAGCTTAGTTACTTCTGTTCCCATTACGATTCCCATCTGAATGTTATGCCTTCAGTTATTTCAACATATTCAACTCTAGTTGCACTGTAGAGCTTTTCTGGATCCTTCCCATATTAAAGTGATCTGTTGACTGATGGCAACAGCTCTTTCTCCTCCTCTGTTTCTCTTGTCTGACTGAGAAGGCTGCAGCTATGAAGGCAGAAAGAGAAGTTTCCCCTTTCTTGAAGCCACCTGGGTTGACAGAGTAAAAGCATGACAGATTAAAGGAACGAGATATCCTTCTTTGATTATCGTTACCTCTACATCACTCCACTGGCTTGTATAGACACACTAATATATTGCTGCTTTTATATGTACTGCACCTCCTCACCAAACCACAAAACATCCCTTACATCTAGCGAGGAAGCCATTCTTAATAATTCCCTCACTTCAATCTAAAGTGCACATTAATTCTTCTCTGCCTCAAATATCAGTCCTACATGGGGAAGCACTCCTTGCTTAGGCTAGCTCTTGCCTCAGTTTACCTTAACTTTGCAAATAAAGAAGGCCTATAATTCTGTCATTCTGTCAAACCAAGTGCCATCAAGGATGGGGTGGGTTGTTCTACAGCCTGGAGGACCTACTGTGCCATTCCAGAGCTCTAGCAGCCTGCAGTGCTTCCATCAATGGAAAAAATGGCACATCACTCTCTGTTGCTCTGGAGGTGAATTTAAGTATATATTTGATTGCATTATAGCCTCTCTTTTTGCTTATTTGCTTTGCTCTTGGCAAAAAGGACCCTAGTTTAAAGTGTTTGGGAGTTTCTAATTCAAAAACAAACTAAATTCTATGAACAGATATGGAAAACAAAACAATGAACACTCAATATACATTCCAGTTCCCAAGAAATGGGATATTAGAGTTTGTAGTAACCACAGGCATTAATTTCCATGCAAGCAAACCTATGCTCAAACCTCTACAACAAAATCCTTTGCAATATATGGACAGAAAAAATCAAGGAAGCCACTACCATGAGTTGCAAGATCAGACCAGGCATGTTGATGACAGGGTTACTTGGAGGCCTCTCATGAACAGGGCTATCATACATTGAAGTCAACTTTACAGCAGTTAACAATATCAAATAGAAGAATCCAATACATCTCTCTTTCATTTATGGATATTATATGTAAAGTGGCATGTCCATTGCATCAATACTGGTCAGTGTGATTTTTAAATTAAAAAAACTCATTCAATTTTGAATTTAAAAAAACAATATAGACACAAGGTGAAGTCAATTTTCACATTTTGTGCAAGGCTGAGAGCTGAAATGCATGAGCACAACAGTCATGTGGCCCAATTCTTGTGGAGACAGCAGATCGGGGTTTTATGTTTGAGTCTAAGATCAAATACAAGATTTATGGTTGAAATGTGAAGGTGCCAATCTATGTTGTACAATAGCAAAGGTCAGTTTTTATTGTCTTTTCAGCAACATGCAAGCTTTTGAAGATGCCAATGAAGAAAAATCAAGGTAAATAATTTCTCCATTTTTCAGACTGCTCCAGGAAAGCTAAGGTATTGTGAAGGAAATTTGTGGACCCCCTTACAGCTCTGAAAAGTAAATCTGTTAGAAAGAATCAGTTAGGCAAGAGAAAAGCGCAATAATTCCTAATGACATGTCTCTCGGTAACTCTTGAGGTGAACAAAAAATGATTTATTTCTGTTTCTTCCTCCCTATGGAACAATTGGCATCAATATTTGATAGAAAATGCTTTTCTTTATTTTTAATAAACTTGTTGGCCCTGTACTGCAGGTTAAAGTTAAAGTTGCATCATTTTTGACATGTATTTATCTGGGGGCAGCAGCTAAAGGGGTTACTTGTGAGTAAGAATAATTTTTGTAAGACCATTTTGCATGTTAATAAACATTTATGTACCACTAAAAAGTGGGATGCATGCTTCCTCGTGATAAGGGAGAAGTGATGTTATTTCTTTTATCCACCTTGGATTGACTTTGTACATTTTTCTATGGAAAAATGAAGAACCGGTAAAGAAATAGGAGATCCACAGGCATCTCTCTTGTTTACACATAGGAAGGGAGGGGAAACTGTGGTCCATACATTTGTGGTCCCCAAAACCAGTTTGAAATGAAAAATGGTCCCAATTTTTTAAAAATACAAAGTCAACAAGAAATTGACAAACAATGGGCTTCTTTTGTAAAATGCCTCTTCATGCCGAAAATGGCGCTATGCCTGATAAGAGCACTTATCCACATTTTGGGAGCCATGGGTCTGGATCTTCCATTTCTCTGTCCAAATTTCAGGTTATTTTTTCATTGTAGATGCTGCTGAGATAACCCCTTTGCATATAGACAACAGTTCACTTCCCACAAACAAGAGACATGGAATAATACTTTCTCAGAACAATTTGCAGTATAGAGAGAATCATTTTTAGGTGGAAGCAGCCCTCCCACACCAATACACAGGGACTAATTCATATTGCGCCTAGAAAATCAACATCAATAATTTGAATTTTACTTAAAAATCCACTGACAATGATGGGGGTGAACTAATATATTATCCAACTAACAGGCAAAGTAACATTTTATGCTGGCAGTAATGCCTGTGCATTCTTCACAGACGTTATCACTCTAAATATAACACATTACAGAAATGATTTCTCTGGGGCACAAAAGCATGGACAGTAGTTCTAAGACTATAATATTCAGCTACTGCTTGCCACGTGCTTGGCTATCACATGGAGAGCCATAGCTAGTCTTGGACTGCACTGGTGTGGAGATTTTCCTCACAAATGCAAGAACAATTCACATACTGACAAAATGACATAGTTAATACCTTATAGATTTTCTCTGTGTGTGGAGGTGCCACCATATACCATACAAACTTGGAGGCATCCGTGTGATTTCTGTAATATGAACAGCCTTGATGAGAGTTTGAAAAAAATACTTTTTGGATTACAACAACAGAATGGGTATCCCTTGTCTGAAATGCTCATGACCCAAAATGCTTTTGATTTTGGAATGCCTGCATTTAAAAAACAGGTATATGTACACAATGAGATAGCTTGGTGAAGAAAATCCAAATTAAACACAAAATATATTTATGTTTTCTGTATACTTTATACACATAGCCCAAAGATACTTTCATACAATATTTGTAATAAATGTGCAAATTTTCTTTACAATGAATCATCTAGCATGAGCAACTGGCTGAGCAATTCTGGACATTTTAGTCTAAAGATCTAATTGCAGCCCCAAGCTACCAATTTCCCTGAAGCAGGAAAGTGAACTGCCCATTCTCATAAAATGTATATGATTAGTACAAGGGTTTGCATATATGTAAAAGTATTCTAACATAATAAGGATTTAATTCATGTTAGCCTTCATTTAGATGTCCAATCTGTGGGAAAGTCCAGCACAGGCTACTGATTTCTGGTTCACATCTTAAAACAAGGCTTTCTTCAAATATGAGCTGCTTCAATATCACGTGATTGCTCTAAACAGCATTAGCCTTCCTACTATGATTCACTCATTTACTGTAGTGTCATACTGCATTGAGTTGATCGTGCAAGCCAATTGTTTTTTAACAGACTTCTGGGATAGTTGTTCATGTGTCCTACTTTGAAGAGGATAAAATAAAGGTCTCTAGTGAAAGATTTTCCTGGCAAAGTCTGTTCTAAAGATTGAAGTAGATCAGGGACATTCAAGTTGCCCAGCAATAGCTTAACAGACTTAACAGGTATACCAATTGTATGTTCATAGTCCTCCACATAGTTAGAATCATAGAATCATAGAGTTGGAAGAGACCACATGGGCCATCCAGCCCAACCCCCTCCCATGCACAAAAAGCACAATCAAAGCACCCCCAACAGATGGCCATCCAACCTCTGTTTAAAAGCTTCCAAGGAAGGTGCTTCCATCACACTCCCAGGCAGTGAGTTCCACTGCTGAATAGCTCTCACAGTCAGGAAGTTCTTCCTAATGTTCAGGTGGAATCTCCTTTTCTGTCATTTGAACCCCTTGCTCTGAGACCTAGTTTCAAGAGCAGCAGACAACAAACCTGCTCACTCTTCCTTGTGACATCCTTTCACATATTTATACATGTCTATCATGTCTCCTCTCAACTTTATTGTATTTCTCAGGATAATAACTATGTCTTGTTTTGTATACGTACAGATTAGACATGTTGAGACACTCAGGTTGAATTCACATGGGGACTATATCCTGGCTCCAGTATGAACTGCCCTGCCAAGATTTGATCCTGTTCATGTCATATTCACCCATTTTGATCAAATTGGTCTTGATTAACACAGTTCTCTCACCCTGAAGTCACCTTGCTACAAAAGGGCATTTCTATAATGTTCACTGTATCAGAGATTTTTAGGTCACACAAAACTTTTTTTTTGTTCCCTGCATGTATGAAGATATACAGGCAGTCCCCGAGTTACAAACATCTGACTTACACATGATTAATATTTAAGAATGGGGGTGAGAGAACAGGACATAAGAGAAATCTATCCCTAGGAAGGAAAATTCACTCCTGTAAGAGTTATCCTGGGGAATAAGCTTTATCACCAATCCTTATTTCCACTACAAGCCTTTTTTTTTCAAAATTCAATTATCACAGGGACAGAAAGTGAGGTGAAAGCTTCTGAACAGAAGCACAGACAGCAAAACAAATACCACAAGGGTGTTACCCCTCCCTAAACTATCCAAAATTCTGTGTGTGTTTGGCTGGAAGT
Source organism: Anolis carolinensis (assembly GCF_035594765.1). Lineage (NCBI taxonomy): Eukaryota > Metazoa > Chordata > Lepidosauria > Squamata > Anolidae > Anolis > Anolis carolinensis. Next base: position 121,128,839 of record NC_085843.1, on the reverse strand, counting down.
ACACTTAAAATGTACTTGTTCTGACTTACATACAAATTCAACTTAAGAACAAACTTACAGATGCTATCTTGTTTGTAACATGGGGACTGCCTGTACATATATTTGCATAACCCTATTAAGCAATCAACTGTCTTGTTTTCCTGTCATACTTACTGCTAACCTAAGCTCCCATTGGAAGACTCCCTTACTCCACTTTCCTTCTCTTTTCCTTCTGGAACTCCACAATTTATCCATTCCATGTGTGTTTGTGTGGAGTATTGCCTCCTCATTCAGTTTAGGCCATTACAAGCTTCCCACTTAATCTTCCCTTAAGATTAACTATTATGACAAACCTTGATTCATTTCCAGGCAAGTTGAAAAAGACCTGGCTGTGGGACCAAGCCTTTGGGGCAGTGCAATGAGACAATAATAGGAAACCTACTCCACTGACCAGAACCATCATGATGTCTTGAGCTGGTTTAAACAGCTGATTTAAAAGTAGATATAACTGATTTTAATGTTTGTGTATAGTTATAATTATTTTATATCCAGACATGGAGTGCTTGCTGTATATATGTTGTGCTCCGCCCCAAGTCCCCCTCGGAGTGAGAAGGGTGGAATATAAATGTTTTAAATAAAATAAATAAATAAATAAATTCACAGTTGGTTTACTAAATGGAAAAGGTTTTTTAAAAAACCCTTCCTAATAACACCACATGAAGTTCTCCAATTGGTACTCAATTCAAGAAGATTCCCAACTGTGGTCTTTTGCAGTGACTGCAACTCCATTTAAGGCTTATTCTAGTTTCATAAAAAATATTATAAATCCCTTATAAATCCCTCTTTCTACTTCCTTCCTAAGGAGAAGTCCAAGGAAGGGAGAGAAAAGGAGGCTGAAGCATCTTTGTTTTCGCCTCACAAGGCAGTGGCAACAGCGGGAGCATGCATGTGCGTGCTTGAGAGGTGAGGAGAGGACAGAGATGTTACTTGCAAACAACACAAATATAGCATCCCTACTTCGTGGATTTTCACTTTTCACGGGTGGTCTGATAAGTGAGGGAACACTGTATTCCCATCTTTTTTTTTTGACTAACCCATCATTTCTATGTGTTCTCTAAAGGTATAGAAAGCAAGACACTCTTTTGTGGTATTTGAACCTGATTAGTAGACCACTTCATGGAATTAGATCACTACTGATTTGCCATATCTCTGCAGTTCCCATTTAGTTTTTCTGTTATTTGTACTTAACCACTTGAGATTTTTAAGCATTAAGTATGGAACAAGCCCAGGCAGGATATGGCAAAAACAACTGCTAATGAGATAGAACACACATTTTAATAAAGTTGCTTGCCTGTAGAAGTATTTAAGTTGAACCACACTCTGATTATGCATAAGCCGCACTACTTGCAAATTGCTGTCAATCAATGCTTACATTGATAGAAGAGTTTAGGGGAGGAAAGTTTCTTTAAAGAAGAAAATAGTTCTTTACCATGCAATCCTTTAAAGCTTTGAATGAATGGTGACAGTAACACCTTTGTACAGTAAAGCATTATTGATGTCACTTGTTTCTCATTATCAATACATACAAAGTGTTAATTTCTGACAAGTTAATTAAAGAGGCATTTTGCAAGCTAACAGCCCTAGACTGCTAGGATTTAAACCAATCTTAGGCTGGATCTCTGTTGCCATATAATGAAGTTTGAACTGCATTATATGGTCAGCATAGACCCATATAATGCAATTCAATGCAGTTTAAACAGAATTCAGTGGGATTTTGCCATAATACACTGGGAAGATACCACTGCCTTCCTGAGGGCGCTTCCAGACAGGTCAAAAATGGAGGACCTGTCTCAGGTTTACCTGAGGTGTCCAAATGATGCCTGAGATAAACCCAAATTAATCCAGTTACTCCATATTAATGAAACACTTGTAAAATCCAAACCTTAATGTAAGGTCAGGATCTTTCCAGGTGTGGGCCCTGTGAAGATTGACTCTCAGGACTGCTTTCACGATGCCAGAGGTCAATCCCCACTGCAATCCTGGTTCTTCAAGCTCCAAGAACCTGAAGGAGCAGGATGGCACCCCACCCTCCCATCCCAACCATCCATTTACCTCCGGCAAAAGCTCCTGGCGTTGGGAGGGGGAAGGAGGAAAATCCTTCAAAATGACTCATCGGGAGGTTAGAGGGGAGGGAAAACCCTCCCAAGCCCAAGGTTTGGGAGAGGTGTGGAGCCTCAATCTCATGAGGGACTGGGATATAATATCTCAGCTCCTCTGTGATTGAGGCCTGTCTGGAAAGGCCCTGAGTTAACTGAGAATAACTACTTTTGCAGTTACAGTTCATTGACATAAGTTGGAATCAAAATGGAAAAGTGAGAGGACAAGAGACAACTGGGACATCTTAACAGTAAACAAAAAATGGAATGACAGAAGATTAATTAAGAAAGTTGGAGATTATACAGTAGTTAGTGGCAGATATTGGAATAACCTGTGTATCAAATATTTAGGGTTTTAAAGAAGTCAGCACAACATTAGTATCAAACTCCATGCATTCAAACCTGCTGCTTTTGAATGGTCCTTCAAGTCAACAGTGCATGGACCTCAATGTAATACAAAAGTTAGAAAACTGTGTAAGTATATCTAATGATATTGGTCGCCAAGAAAGGTTGCAAAGTAGAAACCAGACCAATACCAACCATGGTTAACCATAGTAACTTCCCTTAGAGGTCAGGTGGAAAACATTCCAAGAGCCTTCCCAAAATATGATCCTCATCCTCAAGAGGGAATGTGACAGAAAAGCCATGCTGAATTTCAGTCAATGGAATTAACACCTTAGTAAAGTCAGCTGTGACTGAGGATGTCCTACTCCGACAAAATTGTGACATATATAAAACATTGGAAATATTACTTTTGCACTATGCTTCTCAGAATCAACTAGCCATACTAACTAATTTTCATATTATGCATAATGCAAGTGTTTTGATATCCTACAAACCTGGTCATGTTCTCAAAATCTGGCTTTTTAATTCACATCTATGGATTAGAAACTGTCATCATATATGGTGGACCTTGGGCATTTTGTTGCAAGTCTTTGATAAATCTATAGGAGCCCATTTCACTTCAAGAAAACCAGAAACAGACCAAACAATATTTGTTATTGGGCCCAGTGAGACCACATAGAAAAAACTACATGAATATCACTCTGCAAATACATTACTAATTTGAAGATTACATAGCTACTTTTAAATACATTAAAGATTCCCCCTCCCATATTCTTTTACAAAAAGAATATCAAACGTCTGTCAAAACATTCCTTTCAGACCTTAAAATGTGATTATGCTTAATTACCTAGCTCAATCTAATTAACACAATCTAAACTTCTAATCAAGTTAAAATATTTGAAGTTTAGCTGTTGGTAGCAGAAGTGATCTGAGATTCTCCCTTCAAACCAGTTAAGAGTACACTTTCTAGTTAGATATAGCTACATAAGCATCGTCTTCGACATCTCACTCATTCAGTCATTTTCGACTCTTCGTGACCTCATGGACCAGTCCACGCCAGAGCTCCCTGTCGGCCGTCTCCACCCCCAGTTCCTTCAAGGTCAAGCCAGTCACTTCAAGGATACCGTCCATCCATCTTGCCCTTGGTCAGCCTCTCTTCCTTTTTCCTTCCATTTTCCCCAGCATCGTGATCTTCTCCAAGCTTTCCTGTCTCCTCATGATGTGGCCAAAATACTTCAGTATCCTCTAGTATCCTTCCCTCCAGTGAGCAGCTGGGCATTATTTCCTGCAGGATGGACTGGTTGGATCCTCTTGCGGTCCAAGGCACTCTCAGGATTTTCCTCCAGCACCAGAGTTCAAAAGCGTCTATCTTCCTTCGCTCAGCCTTCCTTATGGTCCAGCTCTCGCAACCATAGGTTATTATGGGGAATACCATTGCTTTGACTATGCGGACCTTCGTTGCCAGTGTGATGTCTCTGCTCTTCACTATTTTGTCAAGGTTGGCCATTGCTCTCCTCCCAAGAAGGAAACATCTTCTGATTTCCTGGCTGCAGTCTGCATCTGCAGTGATCTTCGCGCCTAGAAATATAAAGTCTGTCACTGTCATAAGCATACACGTACAAAATTCTTCAAAATTCAGTTAGACTGAATGAAACAAAATGGTAACAGGAATCAATTTTGTACAAGGCTTGGTAGGGTATTGTTAGAATACAATGACATAAAAACCTTAACTTGGCAATTATTGCACTAAACTTTGATCAAAAGCAATTGCTTCCAGACAAAGAGTCATTGTGGATTTATCATGACTCGGGTTTTCTTAGCTATATGGTGGGTAGTAGTTTTAAATACTGTACTTCAAATGTAGTCTTTAAATATAATAATCTACCAGCAAAACATGGCAGAAGAGCACCAAAATGCCAGCACAAACACCAACATGTCATTATTAGAATTTTATTGTAATTTACTACCAAAGGTTTGATGACCAAATATGCACATTGACCTTGCATATCCAACTGAAAGGACTTCCTTCATTTGCTCAACTGGAAGCGATTCAGAACAGGTTATAATTAATTTGTAGGATGTAACGGACCTTAGTGCCGCAGTGCCTGGTGACGGTCAACAACATAAATGGCTTTAAGAGGGACAAGTTCATGAGAATAAAATGTACCCAATTGTTCCTAATTTTAATAGGTATATAGTTTCCAAATTCGGAGTCAAAATTTGTTTGAGTATCAGCTTCTGGGAAGAGGCAACAAAAATGGGGTGACTGCCAATATTTCCCTTACGAAAAGCAAACAACATGAACCATTTACTGGATATGACAAGGTTCTTTTCATGGAAAACATACAAACCAAGAAAGAAATGGATAAACTGAGGATCATTATAGCTTCCTTCTGTGTGTGAACAATGAATGACAATTAACTGTTTCCATACAAGCCAGGATTGTAAATCCAAGCCCTACGGGAGTGGCGGCATATAAGTTTGAAAAATAAATAAATAAATAAATAAAAACAACAAATCTTAGATTGTTTGGAAACAATTAACTATGATTCCGGTTTACATAGAGCTGTATCTGTATCTTTAGCTGCCTACTTAATTGTCCAGCTTGTGCAAAAAGGAAAAGTGAAGTAGTGGGGAAGCTGTACAATCGCTAAGGACCTCATCATCTGGAGGTCCCAAATGCGGGTGACAGCAGGGACATTTGCTGGGCAGAGTGGTGAGTCTGTGGGGCAGTGGGGGAAACCGGTGTGTTGTACCCTGCATCACACGGGGGAAAGCACTGCCACCTGGCTTCCCCCCGCACTGGCCCCGTTCTAACTAATGAGAACACAGGAAGCCTCCTATGTTCTCTGGGCTCGGTCCTAGGACACTTCCAGGATGGAGCAAGGAAGTAACCCTGCCAGAAACAGCCCTGCATCATGTGAAGGGCTCCGGTGAGCTCCGTCCTTGCAGTGTCCTCACAGTGTCCTAAGATGCTGCAAAAAGTGCATGTGATGCGGTTCTAAGTCAACCATATGGATTATCACTGCCAAGTAGCTAAAATAAGAGTATGGGCCAATGAGTCAGAATAAAATGCAAAATGTGGCCAAGAAGAAATATAGAGAGGTTGGATTTGGGGCAGAGGTATCAAAACAATAACAGTGCTTTGGAAATGTTTCGATGTATTTTGTTTGGGGAATCCCACATACTACTTGAAAAACTGACATTAGAGAATATGCTGTTTATCCTGATAAGATACTAGCTATCTTGAGACATTCAGCTGCAGACTTTTTCTGGGTTGCACCTTTAATCATTATGTCGTTTCATTTGTACTGCTAGCAGGAAAGTAGCCCAGTTATGGAGAAGGGGATTTTGTTTTGTTCACATGGATTAATCAGCAATCCAGTGGTCTGACACAAATCCAGAAGACAATTCACAGTCCTGAGAATTTGGATTCAATTGACAGCTTTCCGTGGGGGTGGATTAAACGCACAAATGCTATTGTCAGTGGAAATTCCTCTAATCTTGTAGGTGTATCATTGAAAACAACAAAACAACAGCCTAAAGATTAAAGCTTTCTGTACTTCAGGTGCTCAGTGTTCACAGGTAGTATATCAAGATGCAGGGTTTCTGGTTGCTCCTGACACAAAAAACAAACAAAAAAACTTTAAGGACTTAACTATATCTAAATGGGCTTATGTTATGGTGGGGAGTGAGGCTGATTGAAACAATTTGCTGCCTGACAATGAGCAGCAAATAGTGTCTTTTACACATTTATCAATCAAGTTATTTGGACATGTGAGCCAGAAAAACCAACCAATATCTATTACCTCCCAAGCAGTAAACACAAATAACAGCAAAATTAAACAACCAACAATTTTCTGCTTTTCTATGACACCTACGGAAATCCAAAACTGATGGCTTGAGGCAGTTGACTCACTAAAGAGAAATCTGCCCACTGGGAGACCAATGTTTTTATTAACCACATACCTGTGTTGTTAGTCATTAATATTGCCTTTTAGTGAACATAAGGTGCATTTTGTGTATTTCTACATGGCAGGAGGTTGGACTAGATAGCCTTTGTGGTGTCTTCCATTTCTATGACTTCTTTGTCTGTTTTTGCTTCAAAAAATTAAATACTCTGTTTTGTTTTCTGCTATGGTGCTATATGTACTATATGGTACTATATGTATTATGGTACATAGGGAGTTCCCGATGGTGTACCGAGTTAAACCACTGAGCTGTTGGACATGCTTATAGAAAAGTCAGTGGTTTGAATCTGGGGAGTGGGGTGTGCTCCTGCTATTAGCCCCAGCTTCTGCCAACCTAGCAGTTTGAAAACATGCAAATAAATAAATAGATAAATAGGTATTGCTCTCGAAGGAAAGTAACAGTGCTCCATGCACATAACCTTGGAGGCATCTACGGACAATGCCAGCTCCTCAGCTTAGAAATGGAGATGAGCACCAACCCCCAGAGTCAGACACGACTAGACTTAATGTCAGGGGAAAACCTTTACCTTTACCCTATGGTACTATACCATAAAGAGCCCCTATGTGTAAGATATAGTGTGGTGTGTTTCCAACAGCTTATTCACCCTAGGCATTGTAACTGTACAAGTCATGGAATCTTGTGAAAAGTTAAAGGGAATTTAGAGCTTGTTTTTCTCCCACCTATTGATTTAATCAAACTGATAAAACTGGCTTATTTGATTAAATGCAAAGTGCTTGTCAATCGAAAAGTTTGGCCGTTTCTGGGCTTCCTCTCCATTTTTGTCACAAGTTCATTCTTTCTGTAACTGGTACAAAGTATAGAGAAGCTTAATCCAGCAGTTCTATGTTATCTGGGTCAACTATTTATCCCAAAAATGTCTTGAAGTCTAGAAATAGTGGCATTGCAGCAGAAATCACATTAAACAAAGCTCCAGTGCAGAAGTTGTTGATATTGCTCTGTTTCAATAATTAACCTAAATGACAATGTATGTTATGTAGTACATTGTACTGATGTGTTGGCAAAGTCCTACTTTGACACTAGCAAAGATCAGAATGGTTTGGACCCCAGATGGACCTATCTGTGATGCAGTACTGTGCTTTAGCTGCTAAGGCTAGAGGAAAATAAGTGCAATCCTGTCTAGTTCATCACTTACAATAAGTCCTATGTGTTTCTTTGTGTAGCCTGGGAACTACATGTTTTTATCCTGAAGTCCTGAGCTTTGTCAGATCTTTGTCAAAATTATCAAATCAACAGCAACAATGTTATTGCTGCCAATGGTGTACGGTATAATCCCGGCACCTATAGGATCAGTACTTGTGGTTTCACCTATCAATATCCACAAAATTTGTCTTCTCTAAAAAGTCTCTATGTCCTCCAAGCAATTCTCTGGTATACATCTCACAGAAGTTACAAGAGACGCATCCTCTATACAAATATTCTATGTCTTCCAAGGCAACACCCATTGTAACTTCCGACACAAGTAACTCATTTTGATAAAGTTTTCTGTTATCCACAATTTTCCATGGTACGTTCAAGAACATTCATGGACTGGAAAGGTGGGGCTACTGTACTTTATAAATATTTAAACTGAATAGTCTATATTTTGAACAATAATGAAAGTTACTTTTCCCATAAATGTTCCTTTTATCTGGAAGACAGCACTTCTATCCTGATCCCACTTCCACTCCAATTTCTAATCTAATTTCTTGTGATAAATCCAAATCATATTTCTTGTTTAAATAAAATTACAGTTCCACTACATAATCCACAGTATTCAGATAAACAATAGCTTTAAGTCAACGCTTGCTTCTTCTCCTTAAACTGGATTTTTTCTTCTGCAGCTGAATTCAGGACTACACAAATTTGGTTACTGCATTTACAAGAATTCATTATTTAGTACTTTGAAGCTGAATCTCACTTCAAAATGTCAATATTTTGAATTGACTCTGAACACACTGAGATCACATTTCACAGTCCACGCTTTTCTGTGCCTTCTATAATGTGATTTAACTTCTCTGTGCTGCTACCCTTTTTTAGTAGGAATATATATAGTGATGTTACAGAGCCTGATACAACCTGGAAAGTGTGTAGGGTGCCAAGGGGATGCCTTTGTTTCAAGCTCCAAATATAATGGGTTCAAAAAAAGAGCTAGATAGCAGTTTGCAATTAATCTAATTTTCAACATATTAATTTTAACTCAGATTAGATATTTGTCTGTGATCACAATTTCCATGAAAAATAAGGACAAGAAGGGAAATGACAGACTGTGAAAGCTGTGCTACATGTAAATACTTGATGCACATTAACACCTATCTGAAAAAGACTAGAGCCTGTTAAAAAGCTTCACTGCTAGTGTAACTAGAGTTAATTAGTAATATAGGTAAAATCCCATATGTGTTAGAAAATATCATCTTGAATGAATTATTTAAAAAAAAAAAAGAACACTCCTACTTTTATTATTATTATTTGAAACACAACAAGATGAGTCCACAGCAGACACTCTGCTGGCTGTTGAATTGGATCACACGTCGGACACTTCCCAAGTGTCTAGGACTGTGTGATGTATTGGCGAATAATGCATGCAGATCCCAGTAAGGTGGTCTTCTGCAACTGGCAGGTGGTAATTTTGTCAGCGCCGATTGTGTTTAAGTGCAGGCCAAGGCCTTTAGGCACTGCACCCAGTGTGCCAATCACCACTGGGACCACCTTGACTGGCTTGTGCCAGAGTCTTTGCAATTCGATCTTTAAATCCTCGTATCATGTCAGCTTTTCCAGTTGTTTTTCATCGATCCTGCTGTTCCCTGGGATTGCAACATTGACAATGCATACTTGGTTTTTAACATGATCGTGAGGTCTGGAGTATTGTGCTCCAAAACTCTGTCTGTCTGAATTAGCAAGTCCCAGAGTAGCTTGACATGTTCATTCTCTGTAACTTTTTCCAGCTTGTGATCCCACCAGTTCTTGGTCATACGCAGATGGTATTTGTGGCACAAGTTGCAATGAATCATCTGAGCAACGGTGTTATGTCTCTGCTTGTAGTCCTTCTTCTTCTTCTTCTTCTTCTTCTTCTTCTTCTTCTTATTATTATTATTATTATTATTATTATTATTATTATTATTATTATTCCATTCCAAACAAGGCTATGAAAATGTCCCCAAAATGTACAAAAAAAATAAGAAATAAACCGGTTACTGTCATACTATTCGTATATAAATCAGGGGCAGGCCCATATCTGGAGCTGTGTGTACGGTTCTGGTCATTACACATAAAAGTGTTATTGTCAAACTGGAAAATTTCCTGAAAAGGGCAACTGACATGATCAATGGATTTTGAGGTCATAACATTTGATCAGTTTGGTTTAGAAAATAGGTTAAGTGAAAACATGCTAACAGTGTATACAATTATGCATAGTGTGTATGGGAAAATATTTTCCTTTTTCTCCATCTCCCAATCAACCCAACATTATCCACTGAAGCTGAATGATGGGAGATTCAGAATAAAGAAAAGTTAGTGCTTCTTCACAAAGTGCATAGTTGAACTGTGGAATTTATTCCTGCAAAATGTAGTTATGGTTGCAAAGTTTAATGCTTTCCAAGAGAAACTGAATACATTTATGGAGGCCAGGGCTATAAATACGAGCTAGTAGCTAGTAGTCAGAATAGTGCTGCATCACTTCCAGTATGAGGGGTGGCATATATCTGTGTATCAATTACTGAGCAGAAGGATGCATTGCTGAAACCTGCCATGAGGAGAGGCGGGTAAGAAATATGTTTGGCCACTATGTGAATATAAAGACAGACTAGGTAGATCTGATATGATCCATAATAGTTCTTTGAAACCAAGTGAAAGGCAATACTGCTCTTAGCAACACACTGTCCATTGGAGAGCAGCTCTCTCAGATGGATGGGTGAGCTGCACAAATCTCTAAACAAGAATAAATGTGACCACAGGCAACCAGATCACCCTCATTATATGGTCTCAAGAAATCATAATACTTTGTTGTAGTTGTGTGCCTTCCAAGTCATTTCCAACATATAGAAAGACCCTAATGTAGCCATATCATGGGGTTTTCCTGACAAGATTTGTTCATAGAGAATATTTGTTCTCCTCATAGTGTCACCCAGTGGGTTTCCGTGGCTGAATAGGGATTCAAACACTGGTCCTCAGTTTCATTAACCAATAATCAAGAAAATATCTCCTTTTAGGAGTTGCAATAAAGTCATCTTCCCTGCCCCCAGCACTTATAAAATCTGCTCCATAATTCTGTATCTTTAGTACAGGCAATCCCTGAGTTACAGACATCCGATTTACATCTAACTCATAGAGAAGAACAGCAGTGAGACAACAGGAAATATGGGAAATCTACCTCAGAAAGGGAAAATCACTTTTGGAAGAGTTATCATGGGGGAAATATGTCTCCATTGAAGCTTTCTCATCAATCCTTATTTCCACGACAACCAAAATTTTCAAAATCCAATTTTCACAGGGACAGAATGTGAAGTGAAATGTTCTGAATAGAGACATCAACAGCAAAACAAACACCTCAGAGGTTTGAACCCTTCTTTATGTTATCCAAAACTTTATATATGGAGTTACACTTTAAAAATGTACTTGTTCCAACTTACATACAAATTCAACTTATGAACAAACCTACAGAACCTATCTTGTCTGTAACCTGGGGACTGCCTGTATGAAGTTTCCTTAATATTTAAGATTTCTTGAATCCTCAGGATGAATATGGAATGAAAAAGTCTCCTTTTTATCAGGAATGATATGGAAGCTAATTCTTTATGGGTTTGATACTCTGTGGGCATTTGGATTATAATAACAATGTATAGACCACCTTCTAGTGGATTAAGACAAAGAAACGTATAAAAATATTCACAAATAAGAAAATGAAAGGAATAAAATTAAAACAATATATAAAAATATCTGCTTTATCTATGTTTGAAACTGAGGTGTTATCTCTTTCAAGTACATTAGATATAGGGAGAATCTCTTAATCCACAAACTTAATTCCTTAACTCCTCATGGTTTCAACCTAAAAGACAAGGGATAACCTATATAATAATCTTGGTATTATAATGTTCTAAACTCACATCTTAGAGGTGTTTACTTTTGTTTTCAGCAACTGAAGGAAACAAAAGCTGAAATGTTTCATTATTTGCTTAAAATATGGTTGTTAATCACATCATACTTTTGTTTTATGTCACTTTTCTCCTGATGAGGGATTCATCAGGAAAAAGGTGGCATATAAATGCTTCATATCTCTGGTTCTCCATGTGATCTGACCTCTGCTTCGATAACATTATTCCTTTGGATTGCCCAGATGGACTTCTTGATTTATCTCCTTGTATTCAGATTAACTGACTATGTTAAATCCTACCCACAGCCAGCAGCTGAAGCACTTGAAGAACCCCGTGAAGGAGGCCAGACTTAGTTGGGTTTGGCTGGCTTCACCGGTCCCTTATCAAGCAACAAGGGCAGATTGGCAGGCTATTTAAAGGTGATCCACACCTGTGATGGCCCTCCATGATTTCTTTTGTGAGAGAGAAGGCAGCAGAATCAGCTCCTGCCTCAGGTTTGGTTATTGGCAAGGAGATGGGAGCATTTCTCTCTCTCCTGGCTAATAACTGACTTTACTAGTGAAAAGGAAACTAAACAGATGCCTGCCACTTTTGGTGGCATTGAAGAGGTGAAATAGTCCCCATAGGCACCATGGCACCCCCATTTCGGGGAGAAGGGTTTACTTTATTTCGGGGTGCGAGTTCAAAGCTCCCACTCCTTTTGCTCTGTCAGTAACTTTTGGCTTGTCTTTTTCTGGGAGAGAAAAACAAGCAGATTGCTGATTCTGTTTGCTGGATTCTTTAGATAAAACCTTGCTCTGCTCTGCTCTACTGTACAGAATAGAACAGCCTCAGATTCACCAAACAGTGTAGTCACACTCGGCCTCAGCAATTAAGAAGGATAATATTGTTATATCTTATGGGACTTTTGAAAAACGAAATGACTACAAACTGCAGAAATACTACCTTTTTGTGCACTAGTTTGAAATTGGTTTTTTCTGTGCAATATTACTTGTGTTTTATACAAAACGTAGAAATTTTTCACAGAAAATGGGGTTTTATACAAAATTGCTATTTTTGTTTGTTTTTTGCAATCTTGCAAAATAAAAACCTGCAGAAACCTGTTAAAAACTATGGCTACTCTCCACAACTCTTTTCATGTAAAAACATATTTCTGTACAGAATCATTACCAAAATTCTTTTTAACCACTTTTGGATGTCCAAATATCAGGTAAGGACTGTGCTGAAATATTCTTTTTTTCTCATCAGCAGGGAGAACATTGCTGAAATTATTTGTCCTCACTTGCAAGGATCTCCTAAATTCAATAATAGGTTGATATTAAAGACGGAAGTGGCCTTTGCATAACAATACAGCACAGCTAACAGCAATATCAGTGCCTCCTTTTATTCCGCCATTTCCTCATTAATCGCTGGCTCGATACATCTCTCATCCATATGTATACTGAGGAACATACTTTCTCTTTTTTGAATATCTGAAGTACTTTAGTCTGCTTTCATTACATTGTGGCATTTATTAAAGCAAAGCCATATAAGGGAGAAAAATTCTAGCTAAGAAGACCCGAATGTGAAAACTATTTGGCCACAGCAGGATAACCACTGACACAGAAAAAAAATGTTCTGAACTGTTTAAAATGTAAATCTGTTTTTTGAGATCACTATGACATACTTTATGGAAATAAACAAAGGAATTCATAAAATATTGTGTTAAACTAGAAAGCTATAAAGAAAATATCAAAAAGAAATGAAGGGTGAAAATGCATGAAAAGCGTTGAAATTTTGCTTTATATATGGGAGCCCCTGGTGGTGCAGTGTGTTAAAGCATTGAGCTGCTGAACTTGCAGACTGAAAGGTCACAGGTTCAAATTTGGGGAGCGGAGTGAGCGCCTGCTGTTGGCTTCAGCTTCTGCCACCCTAGCAGTTTGAAAACATGCAAATGTGAGTAGATCAATAGGTACCACTCCACGGGAAGGTAACAGTGCACCATGCAGTCATGCTGGCCACATGACCTAGGAGGTGTCTACAGACAACGGCGGCTCTTCTGCTTGGAAATGGAGATGAGCACCAACCCCGAGTCAGACACAACTGGATTTAACGTCAGGGGAAACATTTACCTTTACCTATGTCTTGGAAGTGTTATTACACTATTTTTCAATATTTTAGGAAGAATTTGTTTGACAGGAATTTCAAGACCAGACATGTTGATCTTTAAATGTTTCCCCAATGTATATTAATATAAGTGAAATGCTGAAATTGATCAGTAAGGGATGTAAAAGGCACGTTTCAGAGATGGTGACAGTAAAAAGTAGTTGCAATTCTACTTTGTATGTCTCTGTCCATTTTCATACCTGCTCAAAGCCATTGTTGTAAATGTTTCAACACCATTTTTTAAATTCAAAGTATTCTTCACTTTATCAAAGGTGGATGCTTTTAAAAGATCCAGAGCCAATTCCCCACTCCTCAGCAACCTTCCATGATCCATTTCTCACACTGCTGTCATACCACCAAAAGTATTCTATAGCAAAACACAAAAAATTCCCTCGAACAAAAGGAAATGCTTTTTTTTTTTTTACAGGCCATGATGCAATTGACTCAATTTCCTCATCAGAATAATTTGCTCTTAAATTGTAAAAGTGAATAAAAATAGTCTTGGGCCCACATGTGCCCCATTACTGCATGTTGTTCAACCTAACCAAATATTTATCCCCCAACAAAAAAGCTGACCTCAGGATGCCATATGCCCAGTTTGACCTGGCATGACAACTACACTAGGAGCACGGGAAGCCCAATCTCTCCCCTCCTTCTCTCCCTGGCAACTCTCTCATGGGAAGACAGGAAGAGGAGGAAACATGTTAAGTTAACCAGAGAACTGTATTAGTGATCCTTGCCTTGCAACACTGATGGAACAATCTTACTGCCATCCGGTCATCCAGCACTAGTCATGCACACCTCCACATAGTGATATATAATATGGACAGAGTTGTGCAGTTGGTCTTAAATCCAATTGTTAATTCCAATGAGACCAGATCCGTTGAATCAATAGAACGTATATAAGTGTTGATTTACCTACAGTAAACTCTCAGTTAACTGGCACTCATGGGCATTGGAAGATACCAGATAATTTTAATTTCTTGTTGCTTGAGAGTTATTAAAAATAGGCCTCACTAATACTCTGCCATAGTATAAACTCTGTGTTAACTTGATATTAATATTGAAATATAATTAAAAGCGAATTAAGACATACAAAGACAAATGTAACATAATGTAACATACATTGTACAACTTGTACCCTTGGCTTGCTTCTGACATGAGAAAGAAATAAATAAATGTAACATTAACTGTAATATACACCTGTGTTAACTATTATTTAAAGTATTATTTCTTCATTTTTTTGCCAGTTACTTGTATGTTCTAGTTGCTTAAGTTGTGGTTAACCAAGGGTCTACTGTAATTTCTATTGATTCAGTGGCCTACTTTAGCTAGAACCAACATGTGGATTTATAATGTACAACACAATTTACAAGATACAACATCTGAACGAATACTACTTTGGGCTAGAACAGAAAGTACAGTAGAGTCTCACTTATCCAACATAAACAGGCCAGCAGAATGTTGGATAAGCGAATATGTTGGATAAAGGAGAGATTAAGGAGAAGCCTATTAAACATCAAATTAGGTTATGATTTTACAAATTAAGCACCAAAACATCATGTTATACAACGAATTTGACAGAAAAAGTAGTTCAATATGCAGCAATGCTATGTTGTAATTACTGTATTCACGAATTTAGCACCAAAATATCACGATATATTGAAAACATTGACTACAAAAATGCGTTGGATAATCCAGAATGTTGGATAAGCAAATGTTGGATAAGTGAGACTCTACTGTACATTCTTGCTATATCAGTAGAAGGAACTGTAGCCTGGCGGTCTTGACAATGATGATGTATTTACCCTTCTTTCTGATACTTTGGGAGGTAAGTTTCATTACAATGGACCCTTGGTTTCTGCTGGGGTTTGGTTCCAAGACCCTCATGGATTCCAAAATCCATGGATGCTCAAGTCCCAATAAATACAATGGTATAATAAAATGGCATATGAAACAAAATCAAAGTTGGCTTTTTGTTGGGGGGGGGGGGGATATTTTCAAGCTCTGGATTGTTGAATCTGTAGATGCAGAATCTGTGGACACAGATGGCTAATTGTAATTTACTATTTCTTTGCAAAGGCGGGAGGAATGGGCATTGCCCCAGAGGATACCAAAAAAAGCCAGATAGAAATATTTACCATATGTACACAGTAGGTCTCATTTTAGCTAAGTATTTATTGATACAACATTTATCTCTGTTATTCTGCCAATACTATTCCAATACAAGTGCATTCTTATTTACTTAAAACCTCTTTTTTTTTAAAAAAAAAACATTATTTGGTCCAAACTGCACCAGGAGCTACCATAATAACCATACAGTATTATTAGAAAAGTCAAGAAATTTTTAAAAATTACCTATATCTGACTGTAAGATAGTAGTAGAAGAGGAGCAGGGAACACAAAATTATCCTTTGGGGCAGGTTTTTGAATATGGTGAGGCTTGTAAGAAGCTGCATAATACAACTGACTAGAAAGTCCTGCTTTGATGTATTCAATGATGATCAGGATTTGGGGAATTGAACAAGCATACTCACCAACACTACCATGGAGGCCGCCGAAAGGCATCTACAAAAAAAAGAAGCAGAAAACAATGCAGGATAAGCCACCATCAGGAGTGGAAAGGCTTCCGTTTTGTTTTATCTGCTACTGGCAGAATCCTTGTCATAAGGATTGTTCTCGGCATCCACAACAATCTCTTTTTCAGCAAGCTGGCTCTTTTGGCTACGGGCCCTTGTCCTCAGAAAAGCACACTGCCAAGTGACAGCTTCTCTAATTTACTCACATTTTCTTCCTTGACATTAGGATCATCAAGTATGTATAATATTATTTTTATCTATATACTGCAAAACTTGGCCAATGAGGTTCAAATGGTGACCTTGTGTTCTCTTCCATCTCTCTAAATCTATGATTTCAAGTTCCTTTTCTAGGCTTAGTTCCCAGGATCCCCTAGTCATCATGGCCATTGGCCAAGCTGACTGAGGGCCAATTCTGAGAATTGTCTTTTAAAAAACTTGTCCATAATCTGACTATATTATGAAACAATAGATCAGTGCAACGTATTTAGTGGAAAGATGATGCCTTGCCATCTTACAAATGTGGCAAGACAAGGATTCCTTCTACTGGTACAATTTTTTAAAAATCTTGGTAATCCAAGTCTAATGGAAGGAATTCTACATATATGATGTTCTACAGTTTTCTTTCTCCCTCTCTCCCCCCACCTTCCCCGTCCTCCCATAACTGCCGATGATTTGTCATCTTAAGGACTCCTTTCTCCTTTCTCAAGCTCCTTTTTGATTGACCCTCTGAGAAGGCATCCATTAAAAGGTCTCAAAAGGTCTCCATGCCAGAAGAGGCATTTTCTCATCTCCGCCTCTGTGGTAGCCTTTGTCTCTATATGCTGCCCTCATGTGGTTGCATCTGAGCTTTGCAGCATAAGGTGAGTTAGCCTTTCTATCTATAGAATCCCATCTTGTGGTTGTATCTGAGTGCTATATACTTTTTAAGTTTTGGGGGTTCTGGTCTGAAAAGGGGCATTTTTTAGTTGAAACCCCTCAAGTATTTTAAATTAGATAATGAAGACTAGGTGTACTAGATTTGGTCCAGATTCATCAAGCCATGTAAGACTCTTAGTGGAACAAATAAACTTATGCATATTTTGACTTCTATATCTAGATTGGAGGTGAAAATTAATGGTAGGGAGTATAAACCAAACCAAATTCCTTTCTAATTCCTAAGTAATTGTTTTCCCCCTGAAATGTTAAAAAATGTTTTATCTTGCTATAAAAGGTGTGTCTTGTTTTAAATATGTATTGTTTTAATTATGCTCTTAGCTGCCTTGTGTCCTATCATGGAAAGACAATGTTGATGACGATTTATGTAAGAAATGCTATAATTTCTCCAGGGAGCACATTTACACAGATCACTTAGCTCAAAGGGCCAGAAAATCAGCTAAACAATGCATGCAGCTGATCCAAGTTAATGTAGGCGCAAACTGCTTAATACAGCCCTGTGTTCACAAAAGTCATGGGTTGCTCCAAATCTTCCCTGAAAATCCAGAGCAATGTTGGGCTAATTCCAAAACAGGGCTGCAACTGTTTACATGGCCATCCCATGTTCCCCAGACTCAGGCAGCAAAGAGACATGGCATGGCACTCACTGTCCCCTTCCATTCTCTTCATCATGGCAGCTGTGGGCACAACATGGGTCTTGCCAGCCGCTTGTTGTCTGGAGTGAGGCTGGCCAGAGATATGAGGCGATTGGAGAAGGGAGGGGGAAGGAGGGGGCAACTCCTCTTCCATTGGTCTGGTACTCTCACCAACCATACTCCAGGTGATGAGCAACTGGTATGACTCCGTTGCACCTGCTGACCACCGTGACAAGGAGAACAGGAGGCTTATCCAGTGGCACCAAACCAGAATCAGCACCATCACATGGTCAAGACTCCCTCCTGCCTCAGTAGCAGCCAGGAAAGTAATAGTCTAATCCTGGGACCAATCCAACATTCACCATTCTGAATCAGCCCTGGGAAAAATAGTCCATGTAGAACAGCCCTAAAAATTAGGGTACCAGAGTCTTTGCAAAAATATGTGTTGGTGTAACAATGTATACATTTAAAATCAGAACCATAGAAACTTAAGCCTAAGATACAAGTCAAATCCCCTCCCCATAACACTCTTCAAATTCCTCAAAGCTTTCACAAGAATTATTAGCATCTCTTTCCTTACTATAGAAAGTCAAATTGCATTGTCATTTTGATATATCAACCCTGTGGTGAAGCAACAACATAGAATTTTTGGGAGTGGTTGTTATCCCTTGTGATAGATTCAACCCCCCAGCTGGAGAAGCTGGTGTGATAGGAAGAGGACAGAAAGGTCTACTCCCTCCATTCAAGTTACATCTGGAGTCATCCTGTTCACATAATACTAGTATTCAGAGGATTTCTCACAGGGTTGTGAGTTATAAGATCAGTACACCCATGTGTTGTAATTGGAACTCTCATAAGGCCAGGAGTCATGCCCAAACCATCCTACTAATGTAGTATAACTATTTCACACCTTGCAGATATTGGCCACGTCACACAGCAATATCGTAGCAGTCTTTACAACTAATACATTTCTTATTTTTTAAAAATTAAGTTGTCATAAGACCCTGATTGCATTTGATTTGGTTTGCTTATATGAGAATGCTCCAGAGGATGATGTCATGCAAGCATCAAAAATTGTCCCTTCTTCACCCATTTTTTTCTTTCATATTCTTTATCCAATCCTCTCTTTATCCTATTAAGATGAACCTAGTGCTTTCCATGATTTCCCCAACCAATTATTTGTCTACTATACCACACAAGTTCTTAAAAAATACCCTCCAAATATAGCATGGGTGGCAAAACATGTCTTGTCTGATATTCTGGAGTAGAAAACCCATATTTCACTCCTGTGGGTCATGCTGACTATGGCTTCTGAGAGATGGTCCAAAATACCTGGAAAGACCAAAGTTCCTCATCCCAGCTGTTCGTGAAGAAAAATCTACTTCAGATCCATGCCTTTTAGTACTGAGCAATCTTAAATGCTGTTCTGTCTAAATGATAAGTAGTGACATTTGCAGCCCAATTCACAGCAGAGACCTCAGCAAAGATATGTTTTTGTTAGAAGAAGACAGAGAGAGAGAAAATGATGCTCTAAAATTCTCCCACAGCTGTCAATGAAATAAGACTACTGCTCTGCCTGCCTTTGTAGTCCTCTAATCTGCACTGAGTTGAAATGAAATCTCTTCTTTTCAAACCGGAAGCATTATTACGTAGCGGGTGAATGTGTGATGATAAAAGCTGATGGGTAGGTTTCCTATTCTGGCACACTAGTGTCATAATACATTTCAATGGGAATTTGAAAAGGCCTTGATTTTTCTAACAGGCCAGGAGGGAGGGGAAAGAACTCCAAAAGAAAAGGGACAAAGAGACAGCTTTGTACAATGTCTCCATATTTTATAAGTTATTTCACAGCTGGGGTGTTTTGTTCAGATTCATAGTTTACAATGCTCTGTTTATAGGTCAAGCCTGGTAGAAACATTATATTAAGTAAACATTGTTATTAGGTATGCTTAAGTTGTACTTTCAATTAAATATAGGTTAAATGGTGTGGGCTACTTCTCAGACATTATTCAAGAACATATCACACATTGGACAGATACAACCTAAGCAGGACATTGCAGCCTGATGTGGCAACCTGAATGACCCACATTTGCAAATGTGTGTACTGACTTACATCATATGTGCACAACTAAAAGGTGTAAGAGCAATGGTTTTAAGTATGGCTTCTTATTATTAGTCAGACATGTGCTTAGTACAGTTATCTTTGTGTGTGTGAGGTCGAACACAATAGGCTTCCTGCATTCAACCTAATCTGACCTGCCGCAGATCCGGAGAAAAGCCCTGCTGGACCAATCACTAAATGAAATATGTGTTCCCTCCCTATCCCAACAATGTAACCAATCCCTAATAAAAGTATCAATACCTATTAACTTTCTCTTCGCATGGTGGTTATTTTGTATCTTTCCTTGACTCTGGCATGGGAAACTTTCCTTTCCTACTAACAACAAACCTTCCTCAATGTTTCCCCTTCCTTCTCAAGCTGCTGGTAAGCCGTCGGCTACCAGCTGGAATGCTTTCCTTTAAACCGGTTACGGAAATCCCAGGGCCTCCATAACCACGCATTAACAGATTGATACCAAATTCACACCACTTCATTCTGAACTAATCCTAAGCATAACTACTATTTTGCTTTTTGCAATGAGATCTCTCCGCTCTGAAAAAACCATCTTTATTACTACATCAACAAGATTTAAAGAGACAACAGCTGATTGTCAAATCAAGCCTCTCTGCTGGTGCGCCACTCGCCTTGCCGCCATTCCATGGCTCACTAAGTTCGGACTGTACGCTGAACATGGGGTCTTGTGCCTCAGGCAGAGACCCCAATCTCCATCGGCTCCTCCTCCCGCTGAACCTTGGATGGTTTAGCCATGCTAGGGACACTCAATGAAATCCCTTTTCCTTTCACCTTGGATTCTGTATTTTCCTATGAAGCTTATGGATTTACCCTGTACCTTTGGGTGGGTGGGAGTGGGCAATATGATTTCTAATTTTATGAATGTATTCTATGTATCCCTATATGACTCCTTTTTTCCTTTATGTCCCCAATGTATAAGATATTAAGAGTCACTTCTGTTTGACCTGGTTGGCAGAAAGTCATCTGCATTCCTGAGAGGGGAAATCCTCTCACGAAAGGACATCATCAAATACCTTGAATGAGCAATAGACACTGGTCTCCCTTTTTGAGTCTCGGAGCAGGCCGCTCAAAAGAGGGATTGATCACTTGGTTCTCTATCACATTCAAATCTGGGGTGATTTAGCCTTCGAAAAGCCAAGATTGTCCTGCCTGTTATTCCTTTTGTCAATTTACCCAGCCGAACATATTGACAAAGAACTTGCCCATCTGCTCTGTTTGCAGCCTTTTGACAACCGGAATCTGACAAGCCACGCCAGACCAATATGTATATTTTCACCCCTGGAAATAACCTTTGGACATCTTGAGAGCTTTTTAAGCTATTGGTGCCCATCATGTACAGATTAGACCCACTGATTCATTCACAAATTCACTCAGTCACCCTTTGTCAAAGACTCAGACTGCCCCCTCGCTCCTGATTGGCTGAGGAGCCGAAGCAGGGATAGCTCTCTGATTGGGTAGGACGTTCACGCCTCTCCTTCAGCTGATTATGACAGCCAATCAGCCTGAAGCCAGCTAAGGGAGGCACGGCGGGAAATTCAAACCTCACCGCCCTGTCCTTTTCACTATAAAGGGTGCTGTTGTATGTCATGTCTTGCTTGACGAATGATTGCGGTTTGACATCCTATCCAGCTGGATTGTATTAAACATCTCGGTGCTCTTTCTTCAGCCTACTGGTGAGATTTATTTGGGAACTGGGAAATTCTGATTCTAGCGGCTCTCTCCGTCTCGCCAGTGGCAACAAACCCTTTGGAGGGTCTCAGGTCCCTTTCTATTGGAAGGAGACCTCCAAATTCTAGCTCGATTTCATTTGTACAAGTCTTTGCCTTCAGGGGAGATCGCTTTGTGGGGATAGGCTACCATTCTTTGATCTGCTTCTAAGCAGACTAGGAATTCCATCTTGTCATCATTCAGTTGTACCAATGGTAGACACAAAACCCTTAATTCAGTGCAGATTTCTTAATCCTTCAAAGGACTTCTTAACAGATGAAAATGTATCTCCCCTTACTACCTGGAACATCTATTCGCAAACAGCTAGTCAATGTTAACTCTTTTGTCTACAGTTCTTCCTTTCTGCTGTTACTTACCATCCTAAATCTAATTGCTAGTCCCAGCTAAAGCAGGCCTTTAAAATTGATGCGAGTTTGTGATTGCTTACTTACCAATCAACAACGAATTCAATTGTCTACTCTGTATGAGACTATCAATGGGATATACACTGCAAAACTACTTTTTCTTATGTTCTATTGTAATGGGGACAAAATAACACCTGGTGCATTAAGTATACAGTCTGGGAGATATCTATGTATCTATTGTATTGTATTTGCAAAAAACAACTTGTGGACAATTTTTTAGGAAAAGTAGAACAAAGTCTACATGAGTCACCTCACTTTCTTTTACCTCTAAGATAACTTGCAAACAGAAGCAAGACAATGCATCTTAATATTTAAATGTAGGAGCATGTTTTCTTGTGATAACAGGGAGCTGCTGAAAAGTGAATTCAACACATGGCAGGAGGTCTTTTGCCCTTCTGTGCTACTTATTTCCTGTTTGGATCTGAAGAACTTTTAGTTCCAACTCTCTATGCTCCACACCTGGAGTAAAAAAAATAAATCTTCAAACCACTTACTTTGAAGTAATCCCACTGAACTCAGTATGACGTCATGAGAATTTGGAAAGCAAACATAATTTATTATGGAGATCTTTTTTTAAAAAGAGATTAAAAAACAGTACTATATAAAACAAGCAATACTATTTCTAGAGATTAGTTTCTCAAGTTTTTGATAGCTATTTGGGGGTTACCTCCCAGCTACTATACTTCTGTTTCCTTTAAATTTGCTTTCTGCACATATTCAGAGTTTAGGTTAACTGGCAAAACACCATTCTTGAGTCCGTCATAAAACAGAGACTGCCTTTCCTCCTGCACTCCATGATGATGTTCAAGTTTCGTCATATCTGATGACTTGAATTTTCATGAACCACATTCTGATAGTAAAGGGCTTGCTTTCAAAGTATTCATTTCAGAAGAATTGAACAGAGGGTCCTTCCACAGAACTGTATAAAATCCACATTGAACTAGATTATATGACAGTATGAACTCAGATAACCCAATTCAAGCAGATATTGTGGATTATCTTCTTTGATATTCTGGGTGATATGACTGTGTGGAAGGGCCCTAGGACATAACACCTTAATGGGTTTCCAACACAACTTAATACACCTTTTAACATCAATTATTTATACCTGTTACAGACCTGATATTCAGTCATTTTAGGTTAAAAGTCATAATTGCATGCACATAACATGATGCTAATGTAATAAAATAGAATTAAACAGCGTACTTCAGCCACTATTACTTCTTAGGCTGGCTCTACACTGCCCTATATCCCAGGATCTGATTCTAGATTTTCTGCTTTGAGACTACACTGCAAAATAATCTGGGATAAACAGATAATCTGGGATCAGCTACTGGGATAAAGGACAGTGTAGATCCAGCCTTAAAGGCCTACATCTCTATAATCAGGATTCATTTTCTTTTACCATGATTTTGACTCAAAGGTTGAATGCAATAATTATTCAACAGGTTCAGATAAACCAAATATAACTTGTTCCATAAAGACATTTGGCATAAAAAATGACAGAGGTCTTAAACATGCAGCACAGATGATAAAAATCCTTATGTCAATTCTCTCCCTTAATGTAGAGAATGCCTTTGATAATGCTGAATGACTCTTAGGCCCCTTCTACACTGCCAGATAATCCAGATTATCAAAGTAGATAATCCACATTATCTGATGGATTATTTTAGGACCCTCCCACACAGCTGTATAAAATCCACATTGAATTGGATTATATGGCAATGTGGACTCAAATAACCCAGTTCAAAGCAGTTATTGTGGATTATTTGCCTTGATATTCTGGGTTATATGGCTGTGGGGAAGGGCCCTGAATCTATATTGCCATATAATGCAGTTCAGAGCAGATAATCTGGATTTTATATAGCTGTGTAGAGGGGGCCTTACATTAATGCTCTGGAAGTTGGCTTTGACCCAATTTTATTTACAGCTATCATATTGAACGAAAAGGGTCCTTATGCAACTGTATTTAAAACAAGATGCCTATTCATCTACAGACAGGCACAAAGCAAAGATGCATTGTCTTCACTGCTATAAGTTGAACTATAGAACACTTTCCTTTGTTAGCAATACCAATAGCAACATCACTTTCTTAATCAGGTATGTTTTATTTACTTAGATACTTATTTGTTCTATTTTTATCCCACCGTCCTCTCAATATAGAGAATCAAGGCAGCTAACATTACACAATACAAATTAAAAACAAAGCAAAAGCATATGGATATGAATATAAAAATTAAAAAGCAACTAATTTTTGTACCATGAAGCACACAAATTAAAATGCGATTAAAATACAGTTAAAACACAATTAAAACTACATATTAAGGAGGCTGCCACATATTTCTTTACAGAAGATGATTTGATTTAGGGTTTACTATTATCCCTTTATACTACTCTTAATGACCATTGTTAGAAGTCAATCTAACATTTCTCAGCATGGGAAAGTGACCTTTAAAAAATTATTGGCATGCCTGGGTATAATGAAGAAAGGAACATAATGACAATGCCCTAACCAATTAATTTTCTTCTTTACCTGGTTACTTCCTCTGAAATTTTATCCAGATAAGTTTTCAGTTTGTCTACATAAGCTTCTATGGCTCACCATGACATTCTAGTTGATTTTCACTAATTACAGTCATATATTTTCTTGATCTTTTTCACTTTTTCAAAGGAAAAATGTGTTTAAATATTATAGGCTAGTGATTCCCAATTTTTGGCCCTCCAAAAGATTTCAGTTCCCAGATCTCAGGTGCTGCAGGATGAAATCCAAATAAACTGGATGACCAAACTGAGAACAGTTCAGCACAGTTTGTTTGTTCAGATTATACATTTTATAAAGTTAAGTAAATCAAGATGTAGATGGACTCAGGAGGCTCCACTAAGGTCAAAGGAACTTACTCTGAACTAAATATGCACAGGACAGCCTCAATCACATCTGTTTTTATCAGGATGAGGCTTCAGTAAATATATTCACAGTTCTTGCCTTCTAAAAGATCAGAAAACATTACCAAGGAAATCTTTGAACATTAATTCCCTCCTCCTCCTCCTCCTCCTCCTCCTCCTCCTCCTCCTCCTCCTCCTCCTCCTCTTCTTCTTCTTCTTCTTCTTCTTCTTCTTCTTCTTCTTCTTCTTTTGCTCCTTTTATTGTTTAAGTGTCCCCATTCCTTCTGCATGTCACTTTTTAGATGTATGGGAAATGTTAATGATAACTAAGGAACTTTCTTGTATTTATTATTTCATTAAAATAGCAACTAAGAAAAATGCTGTCGAACATGACAGAAAGGAAAATCATTTCGCTTAGTTCTTTTGGTGCTGAAAACCAGCATGCATTATTGCTACCCAATAAGCTTTATTGGTGGTCAATTGCTTAACAGATGGTACATAGCAGAAAAGCATTCCAGTCCTTTCACTGGTGGTAACCAGCATGCTTTCACCACCAATTTTGGATTTGGGTTCCCAAATTACCCAGACTATCCCTGGACAGCAATCAATTTTAGTTCCTATCCCTGATATAGTATAAGGTTCTTCCTTTGTGACCACGGCCAATGGAAGATGGACTCCCAAGGACTATATAGCACAGAAACAAAAAGATTGAGACATACAAGTATGACCCACTTCCCCTTACAATAGTTATGAGAACTGTGTCAGCCAGTTAGTAATAGAGGAAAATGCACTCCTTTCAGTCTGCTCTCAGCCTTTATGTCTTTTTCAAGTTTCTAACCATCAAATTAATGCAAAAAGTAACTAATGAGGGCACTAATGCAAGTGGATTTTTTTCTCCATAATGGACAACTATTGATGTTTGGTCATTATATCAACAAGGATTCCGGTGGCAGAGATTCTGTTCAGTACAACCCTAGTTATGGCTCAAAGTTACTGAATCAATCTGTGTTGGTATAACAGCCAAATGTTAATAGCTGTCTCATACCCTACAACATTTCACAGATTTTTAAAGGCTATTCTTGTGTATTTGCAATATCATTATTTTCATAAAAATCACTGTCTCAACACAAACACAAACATGTACAGTACATTTGGCCTTCTGTGTCCACAAATCTTGGGATACAACTATCTGCTGCTTGAAAAAAATGATTTTTTTTTTAAAAAACTTGATTTTGCTATTTTATACAAGGGATACAATTTTACTATGTAACTCTACATAATGGGATTGAAGCATCCACAGATTTTGGTATTCACAGGAGGTCCTGGAACCAAACCCCAGAAGATACCAAGGGTCCATTGAAGTACATTCTGTAGCAGCCCCTCCTTTAACATTGTTATGAAATAAGGTGTGATTAGTTTGACGTGTTATCTGAAGTGACAAAAAGGCTAGCAGTTGCCCTATCTGAATCCCTTAGTTCAGCTGGGGAAATCCTGCCTCATCTTTTACATTATACACTTGTGTAAAACCCTCCCCCTATCCCTTGTTCTACCTGCTTTGTCTGTCTTCTGAGCCATGAATATATTAGTACTTTTGGGATTGCTGCTGCATGATCCCATTAAAGCACAAAGCTCAGTTATTCATGCAGGAAATGATTAATTTTTGTTTTAACTTGCAAAATTACCTGCCAGGTTCAATACAATGATTAATGAGGCTAATTATGCATTAAAAATCTGTTCATGTTATAATTACAGCAAAATCCATATAGACGAGCAAGAACCCAATAAAGGGAAGTGTGGAAACAGTCCTGTTTACACTCAACCATCTTTCCGCTTCCACAATAACAAGTCCTCGGCAGTTGAATGAACTCTCCTTCCTAGCTTATTTTGAGTGGAAAGCCTGTTACAAAGCTCAATTTCTTTCAGTTGTTAAGTGCACAGCTGAACTCTGTTATCACCACAGGGAATCAGGAGAGAAAGATAAGAAAAAGTATGAAGTGTAACTACAGATCATGAATGGCATGGGTCCATCTGAGAGACAAAACTGCAACTTCCTCAACATCAGAAACAATGAGAGATTTCAAGAACCAAGTGAGTAGGGGGAAGAAGGGAAGCCGCTGAATTAGCAATCCCACCATTGCACAAAGTATTGCAAAGTCAAAAAAACAAAACTTGAAATTAGTTGGATTTTTCTCTTTTATTAAGTCAATAATTTTATTAGAGAGCACTATGCAAGCATTTTGGTTACAGAGAATTTTCTATCAGAAGGAATGGTACTAACACAGGCAGAGCTTCCTTACAGACAAATGTCGTAATGCATTATAACCTGACCCATAGTGATCCAGAAACTTGGCATCTTTGTTCAAAGCACTCTCCTGTATAATTGATAAGGCTGTGCTGAAATTTAAACTTCCGCTGCCTTCTGGCTTCTTGCCACCACCATCTGCTCCACCAGCAAAGTGCACACTAATGTTCACACACAGTTGTCTACTCTGTTGCTTCGTCACCAGATTGAGGTCTAGATTGAACTTTTGTGAAACCAGTTCAGAGAAAAAAAAGAAAGTGGTGATAACAATGAATGCCTCATTTGCTAGAGGCAGAAAAAGGTCCCTCATTTATCAAAACCCTGAGCTGTCCAAATCATTTTGCCTAAATCCTCAGAATACATATGATGCAGCACTTCTGCCTATTTGGTCCCCCAAACCCTAAGACTACAGTGCAATTGTCAACAGCCCACAGGATTATGTCCTATGAAAGTGTGATGGGATGGGGGTGGGCATATAATGTAACCCAATAGTATGTTTTTAAAAATCAGTATCAGTGCAGGCTGTTCACAGCTATTACAGAAAGGATAGTACTGTGTGTCTGGGTGATCCATTACAGTTTAAAAAGTAATATTTCCAAATCCAGTGGCGGGCTGTATGCTTTGTATGAAGAAGGACTTAAGACTTTTTTCCAAACATCTCTGTACAGAACTTGTAAAATCTCCAGAAACCCCAAAGGCCTGCTTTCAGAGTAATTGAAGGCAGGCCAACTCAGTGTTTGCCAGATGTTTTATGGTATTTCACCACATAATCATTACCACCACATAAACATAGTGTCCTGTTTTTTAGTCCCAACATTGTTTTTCTCTTTTCACTGTGTAATTGTCACATGGATA
The DNA here is from genome assembly GCF_035594765.1 of Anolis carolinensis. Classification (NCBI taxonomy): domain Eukaryota; kingdom Metazoa; phylum Chordata; class Lepidosauria; order Squamata; family Anolidae; genus Anolis; species Anolis carolinensis. Next base: position 121,100,702 of record NC_085843.1, on the reverse strand, counting down.
ATTTGCACCAGACTCTTGACACAACAGTTTTGGGTGTCTTTGGTGGGAGGATGAGAAAGCCTGGGAGGTAGGCTGAGGGGAAGAGTCAAAGTTGGGGATTGGGTGGCTGGAGCAGTTACCTGAGGGCTGATTGTCCTCTTTATATTTCTTTTTTTTTTTCAAGCTTCACATTATGGTCACATCCCTTTTTTTTTTTGCTAAAAGAAATCTGATAAACTCCGTGATGATCAGGCAGTGAAATACGCTATCTCTCATAAGCTTATACAAGCAATTATAGTCCAAAATATCTACAGAGCACTGTACTATTCACCACTGGAGTATAGTTGGACCAATAGTCTGACTCAATAAAAAACTATGTAATCTCTTTCTATGTTCAACCGGTCCTCCACATTTCCAGTTCTCACTTTTGAAAATTTGATTATTCACACATTTGACTCATATGTTCTCTGTAGGAATGTCTGGGTTCTCTACTGTGATTCTAAGGTTAATTTCTGCCATAGAGTTGCCTGAAAACACTTCTCGAGGCACTTGTAGGTCATCCAGTGTGATTCTATGATCAGCTTTCAGCAGAAGTTGCCCATAGAGTCATGCTGGAGGACCAAATGATTCCTACAGAAATATTTTCTCAGGTAAAAAGAGCAGTGCTTTTTATTTGTGTTTTTCTCACTTTTGTGGGGGTTCTGCACCTCTAAACCCCAGCAAATGTGAAGAACTGACTCTACTGGCAATGGAATAAATTTGCCAGATAAGCATAGCGCTTTAAAAGCAGTGTTCTAGAAGTTAGGTCTCCAGCACTTTTTCTTAATGGGGAGACTAGAGGCTTGGCTGCATAAAACGGATGAAGCAATAAATTCATTATTTCTATGTAAGGGATGCCGACAGTCTGAAGACCAATCACTCATATTATATGCTTTTTAAACAATATTAGACAATAATGTTTGTCTAGATTCCCCATCTCCTTTCACCCCAAATTGGTTAAGAAAACAAAAAAAAACGAGTGCACATGAGTGGAATTTAAGCATTATTTCATAATACTGCTCTCACCATTTATTCCTGTTAAAAATTCAATTGCAGGGAAAGAAGAGCACTGCAGTCTGTCCCAGTTCAATACTCAAAAATATGTGAATGAGTATTTGAACAAAGAGTAATAATTAACAGACAATTCAGCCATTCAAAGGAGGTTCCTAGCAAAGACTGGGACTTGGCATGAAATTTGTAAGACTTGAACTCCTGCCTTTGGCACCTCAGGATACAACAGTGGCCATGAACTTATCTGACCCACACAACAGCTTCAAAATCAGCAATTAAGATCTGTAGCATCTAACAAGTAGTATTTTTCACTCTGTGTTTCTGTTGGTCATGTAATTTTCCACACACATATTCCAGTGCTGTAATTATCTTCATTAGTAGTGTTTGTTGTATTTTGGAAAAAAATATATTTAGCTCTTGGATTCGTGCTTGGTCAACGGTTTATTACAGAACTAGATGGGGACTAAAATATAGGTTCACAAATTCATTTACAAATAGGAATCAGCATTTTTACATTATCGTGTACTTAACAGTGGGACAGAAATACAACACTCACATTGTAACATAAATAATGCAATTTTGTTTAGAAAAAAAGGGATCATTTCATCAGCTGTAGTATCTGATTTTTGTCAGTATGCCCCAACACTTGCAACCCTTTGTGCCACATCCTATTCTGTTTCAGACAGTCTTCCAGCCTTCGGGAACAGCAGTAGGTGTAAAATAAGAGGCTACATGAACAGAAAGAAAAATTATTAAAAAAATTGAGTGCTTTTATTCACTCATTCAGACAAAAGAACCTCTTGCTAAAACATATGTTGAGGAACCTCAGGCTTTCCTGAAGTTTCAATATAGCCATCTGGGGTCCCACAGATGACTATGTCCCCTTCCCCATGACACTACCATTCTGTGATTTCCCAGCTTTGTACATGGATCTTCCTTTCTCTAAAAAGTTGCAAAGGTTCTCCTAAGGCAAGATAGTTTTAAGATAAGGTAAAGAGAAAGGTTTCCCCTGACGTTAAGTCCAGTCATGTCTGATTCTAGGGGTTGGTGCTCATCTCCATTTCTAAGCCGAAGAGCCGGCGTTGTCCATAGACACCTCCAAGGTCATGTGGCCAGCATGACTGCATGGAGCGCCATTACCTTCCCGCCGGAGCGGTACCTATTGATCTACTCACATTGGCATGTTTTCGAACTGCTAGGTTGGCAGGAGCTGGAGCTAACAGCGCCCACTCACGCCGCTCCCGGGGTTTGAACCTGGGACTTTTCGGTCTGCAAGTTCAGCAGCTCAGCGTTTTAACGCACTTCTCCTTAAGTTTTAAGATAAAATATGCTAATTTTCTTTTTGAATTCCCCATCCGCCATTGGTGGGCAACCCCTTGGTCCCAAGAACTTCTTTGAAATTCAATCTGGCCTTTGGTCAGAAAGGGGTTTCCCAAAGACACTAAAGCAATACAATTTCTGGATATAGCCCATTGGTGGTGCATTGCACTTTTATCAGTCTCAAGTGTATCTCTCAAATGTCTTTATTCACTATATAGAGTCTTGTACATCATAGCTGTCCTTCATTGATAAAAATGTTGAAGGACAGCATCCTGAGGTGCTCCACTTGAGGACTCATTCCAGTTTGAAAAGTAGCCATTGATGCTGACTTTTTCAGTATGGTTTTACAATAACTTATCACACTGTTATGCAAGTATGTAAATTTAGTAAGGAGACCATTGTGATACCTTTATTAATAAAGCCTTCTCTGGATCCTACCACACTGGATTATTACTAGACACTTTCCAGTATTCAATTTCCAGGCAAAGTATTAGAGATAGGTCCCAGAGATCCTGGATGAGAAAAATCTCATCTGTCTGAAAACCAAGCCCTATGAGGGAAGGTTTGGAAAACATGTTCACAAGGTATGTCATGTATAAGATAGAGCAAGCTTATTTTCTAATATCTCAGAAACTAGGAACACAAGCTAATGGGCTCAACTTACAAGAAAGGCTGCATCAACAGGAGTATCATTCTAGATCAAGGAAAGTAATACAGTGAATTAAGAGTTTAATTCGTTCTGTAACCAAGCTCTTAAGTCAAAATGCTCTTATCGCAAAGTGAATTTTCCTATTGAAATGCTATTAATCCACTCTGCCCCTCTGGAACCCCTGCCCCCATTTTTGTTACGTGTTTTAAAATAAGAAAATGTACTTTATAAATAATGAATAATATATAAATGCACATTCACACGGAACAATAAAAAGAAAGGTCAACTTTAAAATGGTAGAAGCATAAAGCTGTGGCAAGGAAGCAAACCTGAAGCAACAAAATGTGTGGTTGATTTTTGGATGCTCTGACTCCTTCACACTTCAATGGTCAGATAAGCACAGAGTCTAATTCTAGTTAAAGTTGTAAGAAAACCCCTGACATATCTCACCAAAGGCACATCTAGTCCAGTATTCTGTTCATGAAGTGTATACTAAGGCATATAGCCTCTGATGCAACTACCTCACCTTGTTCACTTACATACCTATACAAGGATATTAGGAAAGCACTCTGCACCTAGATACCTGAAATAGCAGTGGTTCAACCTTGTCTCATCTGAGACACCTGGCTGATGAAAAAAAAAGGAAGTAGTAAGAGCTGTCAAGTGTCACAACTTCAAAAGCAGAGGGAAACACAATCAAGAGGATAATACCATACATTTCTACTTCAATGTGAAATAAAGCAAGCAAGAAATGAAATAAAGAACTGAAATACATACAGTTGCATTCAATGAGACCAACTTTTAGGTGTTTGCAGCACTGTACCTAAGGTTGTTACTCTCTGTGAAGACTATCCTAATCCAACATTTCTGCAAATCCATGCTAGTCCTGATCAAATACTGTGCTGCTGAACCATAGATGTCACTTTGATCTAACAAGCTCATTATAATAATGCTTTCCTTCACAACTTAGACTTCAAAAAGCACCTCAGACTATAAAGGAGAAAGATCCCCAGAGGGAAGGAGAAAGGGATGACAAGGCATCTGACAGAAGAGGTCATATTCCTGACGTACCATCTGCTAAAAGTGTATGCAAGATGCATTTACCGGTTTGCTGGGTTAGTCTATTGTGTACATTATGATAATTTGTCCAGTATTATCCATGAGTTTCAATAATGGTTCAGTGGGATCACTGAAATCTCTGTTTGCATTCCTGGTTTTGAGAGGCTGCTAAAATCTTTAAAAATCGAGTCATTTTTTCTGGTTTTTTTGTAGAAACCAATTCCATGAAGTAGAGTGGGGCTATCTAGTGCAGTTTGAGCCTCATACAGCCAGTTTGGAAGGCCTGGAGAACATCATACCTGAATACATTCTTATAACTAGTGGCACCAAATGATAGGAATGTACGTTAGCTTCAGTCCTTTTAATTTTTTTCTCAAAATGGTGGTCCTTTCTCAACTTGGTATAATCATCCTTTACTGGTATGCCATTATGTTCTTTCTACATTCCAGTACACAGCTGTTGACAATCCTCTTCATATATTTTGCAGGTACTCCAAATATTATTCCCACCCCCATTTTGCTTGTCTCCTCCACTAAATTTCTTTTGTTTTTAAATTTCAAACCAATAAAGTGTGGGAGGAAAATGCACGTACTGTGAAGATTTATACAGGCAATCCCCAAGTTACAAACAAGATAGGTTCTGTAGGTTTGCCCTTTAGTTGAATTTGTTTATAAGTCGGACAGGTACATTTTAAGTGTAACTCTAGCCATACATACATACATACACACACATACTCTCTCACACACACACACGCTTTGGATAACATAGGGAAGGGTTAACACCTCTGTGGTGATTGTTTTGTTGTATGTGCTTTAGTTCAGAAGATTTCACCTCACTTGTCCCTGTGATAACTGGATTTTGAAAAAAATGTGACTTGTTGTGGAAACAAGGATTGGTGAGAATACTTCAGTGGAAACATCTTTCTCCATGATAATTCTTTCAGGACTGAATTTCCTTTCTGAGGAGTCTGTTGGGCAGCCATTTCGTCTGCCCCATATACCTTTGTCATCCATTACAAGTTGGATGTCCTTTTCAAGAAGGATTTAGCTTTCAACAGACCTGTCCTGTTTTCTTCAGTGGCATAACGCCCACCATCCCATAGTGATGGCTCGCTACTCTACCACAGGTGTGTATTTCACAGAGACCACAAAGAAGAATGAATGGTTGCTTACCTGTAACTTTGTTTCTTGAAGTGGTCATCTGTGAAATCCTCCCTGCTTCAGTCATGCCTTGGTTCTCAGCTGCTGCTGCTTTGAGGCATGGCTACATCCCCACCCCTCTAGCTATATGCTCTGGGAAGTGTAGTCAGGGCAGTAGCTCTATAACTTCAAGAGCTTTACAGAAAGATTTCAACTCAGCTATGTAGGTGCAGGAAACTACTAGAGGTGCATAGTTCACAGAGACCACAAAGAATAATAACACAAATATCTAGGCTATAGATATAGATACAGTATGATCCCCCTCATATCTATGGTGGATACATTCCTGGACTTACAGTAGACTATCAAATTAACAATAGGACCTAAACATGGTCTTCTTGAAATGCATGACTTCTAGTGGAAGCATCTCATAGAATTGAACTGGAAGATTTAGAAAATGCCTAGGAAGAACACTGCTCTAGCATTTGTAGGTCTTCCAGCAAACCTTTATGACCAACTTCCAATGGAAGTATACCACAGAATAGTCCTGGAGGACCTATAAAATGCCAAGAGAAGAGATGAATACCATTTAAAAGGGATAATCTTATCTCTTGATACAGAGGTGGCTAATAGACATCTATAGGGATGTGATATCAAACCTCCTCCTCAGATCTGTTATACCTGCTGCCTCTTCTTTTGGCCATATTTATAAGAAATGCATCCCTCTCCTTCTGAGAAATGAACACTCAGCCTGCAATGAATTTAACCATCACCAGCCATTTCGCTGTTGAATCAAACCATAGGTCAAGGATAGAAACCCTTTGGTAGTACTAAAGTTTGAAAAATTATTTTTTTACTACAGCTCCCGGAATCCCACAGCTCAGCATGTCCACTAGGAGTTGTGGTGCATACAAGACCACGCTGGGCGGGGATTCTGGATCTTCTAGTCAAAAAGAAAGTTTTTCTTGTTCTGATGTAAATACAGCAATACATAGATTCAAAAATATAATCTAGAATCAGTGGAAACATTATTTGAACAGCAGTCCAAGTGACTATTTAATAATGCATGTTCTTTCAGTAATATGCATGCCAGAAAACCAAATCATTTTCCAATTTTGCTTCTTCTTCTTTTCCCCTTTTTGCAAGATCTGAGTTCAAAGATTTTTGGATTTTCACCCAAAAGGTTAGAGTTCTCTTCTTTTTCATAAGAAGGAATTCTTGAAGTTGAGAGAAACTAAACAGCACATATTTTTCTGCTATATATGAAACATTACTTAACTAGGGAGCAGGATAATATTAGTATAGTATTTAAGTTAATTCAGCCATCAGGGAAATAAAATCATTTCATATCTGAAACTGTAAAATATTTGGGGTATTTTAAGGCAATTCGTTTCTAAGTGAGAACAAGTATATGTTTAAATTTCTACTATTGACTAAATATGGCAAAAGTATTAACACCTGGGTGAAATCTTTCCTAACTTATTTATTTATTTATTTATTTATTTATTTAAAACCTTTATATATTGCCCTTCTCACCCCAAAGAGGACTCAGGATGGAACACAACATACAGTACATTAGGCAAACATTTAATACCAGAACATAAAATAACTGATTTTAATGTTTATATATTTATAATTTATCTCCACTTTAAAATAAATTGTTTAAAACCATAGTTTAAAATCATAGTTTTAAACATAGTTAAATTGGCGATTTCAAAAACAGCCATGATAAAATGCACACATTGGGACTTTCCTTATAAATACATTTGATAAATTAATAAATGTATGGTTTAAATAGAATAAATCTCCACACATGCACATTTTTAAACTAAAGACATAATGCTTCAGCTGATAGAAAATAGCCCCAAGTCTGTTGTGTGCACTGTACAAAATTTGATGGTAGTACTGAAAATAAACGTTGCTCTGAATTTGTTTCCTCTTTAAGCATCTGCAAGGACCTGCAGGTGGCCACAGAACAAGTAAATTAGCTATTTCTGCTATACTCTTATTCCATTGTTGTTTGCAATATGCATATACACACACATGAGTATTCTCAATACCTTATATCTGGTTAATACATGTTGAGAATTCTTTCAGCATGATCATCCCTGGTAAGATACAATACAACCCCTGTATCAGCAGAAACTGTATCTGTGATTTCATTTATCCACATCTATATTGAAGGTGCTCGACGTAGTATGCATCCATTATCAACACTGACGCAACTTTAAGAGAACAGTGGTTTGGTGTGATAAAGCTCTTAGACAGAGAACATAGCATTTCTATAAAAGCATATGTACAGTTACATCTGGAAAAATGTTTAGATGATGTATAAGTAAAACTTGCCAATTGTAGTCCAACTGAAAGAGTTTTACAAATGCTGAAGAAAAAACCCTCAAAGAGTTAAGTTCCAGTCCATTCTCTATCTCTTGTTAAAGTTTCCACTGTTATAGCAACTTCTAAACTGTATTTTACTTCTAAACTTCTTAACATACAGAAGTATTTATTATATTTTGAATAACATATACATTTGGGGGAAATTGACCTTTGCATTTAAGTGAAATCACCAAGACAACAAGAAGAACTATAGTACATCCAGGGACAGAGTTTAGCTCTCTCCCAGATATGATACAGATACACTTTCTGTATTCAGGGCTGTTCCTTTTCTTGCCAAGAATAAATCTTGGCAAGAAAACACTGTGATAGATTAGTCTTAGGGTTGTCATGGGTTTTAAATGACTTGAAGGTGCACAATAACAAAGGTTTAAAATGTGTGTTCCCTCCATATCCAAGACTAAATTGCTGGAAACTGCAGAACATCAACCATGTACCCTTTGCTAGAACTGGACAGCCACCTCTATCTATTTTCAATTGTTCTTCTTTCAGCTGTCATATACTGAAAAAAGGGTAACTAGCTGATTGCTCTGTTGTACAGTCTTTGGTATATGTTGTCCTCAGCAACACTGGAACATACTACGAACTTCTATTTTCTTTGTATAGAGATTTGTTGAAAACATCACAATGTCTACCAGGTTAGGCACACAAGGCTAACAAAGTAGACTTTCCGCAATATAATGGTGTCTTTGGCTGGTGTCTACCACACAATGTCGTGTCCATTCTGCTGATGCTTTGCATTCCATCTGTTAATGTACTACAGAAGACTCTCCATGAACCAGAACTCAAGCAACCAGAGGTTTTAAGCCACCAGCAAAAAAAAAAAAAATCAAAGATATAATACTTTAAATTAAAAAGCTGTTTTTGTAATACAGTAAAACTTTGTCTTTATTTTTATTTGCTTTGAATTACTTTATTTCAATATTAATATCAAGTCAATACAGAGTTTATGGTATGGTATAGTAAAGGGTGTATATATATTATTGGGTCTATTTTTAAAAAATTAAGTTTTACATTTCCAAGTATATGCTGTATTATGTATAGTAGAAGATAGGAAAGATAGACGGGATGGGGAAAGGGGGGAGGGACTGGAGGAAGTAGGGTAAAGTATTATTTTTAATAGTAACCCTCAAGCAACCAGAAATTACATTTTTCCCTGGCATCTATTAATTCTCATGGGTGCTGCTTAGCTGAGAGTCTACTGTACATCATTTCATTGATGGGTAAAACCTCAATATAACTCTTCTATTACTGTCTTAGATATTATAAGTCCCTTCCACTCCAGTTCCAATATGTTGGCAATCACGTGGCATTGGTGGGTGAAATTCTCCTGCTCCCTCACTCTCCCCACTCTCCTTTGCTATTCCCAAGCAGGCTGTTTGTCTTCCTTTTTTTCTATACCCCCCCCATTTTTAACATATTGCCATAATTGTGAAATTAGAATAAAAATAAAAAATACAAACCAGGACACACAGTGGATAGGGTATATGACTGGAAGGCAGGATAGAGGCTACGAAGAAGATACGGTAGATCATAGAACCATGACTCGCCAAAGCAGTGCTATTGCTAATGCAAACAAGTGATTTTTTAAAAACATATCCCTACAAATATTCTAAAACTGACATGTTTCTATTCCCTAGACTAATGCAGCCAGACACAAAGCTGGTGGGATAAAATGCTATGTCCAGATTCATGTTAGTGAATATTTTTCAGGGTCACACAGTGATGGTGAGAAAAGACGGATAAAATCTGCCAGCTCTGAACAGTCTATTTCTCCAATGACTTCTTTCATCCACCTATGCTGCACACCTATTACCTTTTTTTTCTCCTGCCACAATCACATACATCAGTGTAGTGCACCATTAGGATTTTAAACTTCTTCATAACTTTCAATGTTTGGTGTTGGTTGTTTATATATCTTCAAGGAAGCTCCAACTGATGTTTATTTATTAATATTTATTCAGAGGAAGTTTCTCATTACCTTCCTTTTGGATTGTGAGAGTCTGAACCTGTCCAAGGTCAACCAGGGATTCAAATCCCAGTATGCCACAATGCTGTTCCAACAAACAAATCACTACAACCTTCACAAAAGCCCTACTCTTTTCCAAATTGTGGCATAAAATGACCTAAAAGAATATAAATTCTGACAGGTTTTATCAGCTTGAGAAGCCAGAGGTAAAGCTCCAGAAGCAGAATGTGTTTCAGTTATCAAGGACTAGCCTAACTAAACATGGAGATATTTGTCACCAGAAGCACAGCAATTATTAATGGCATATTAATTCTACCATAAGTTGACGGGCTAAACACTTGAATGAAATCATCAAGCTACAAGGTAAATTTCAATAGCTTATTCATGTCAACAGTATGATCTAACTCTACAAGGTGGTCCAGTTAGAAATGCTGTTTTAACTAAACAGGCAGACCAATCTCTTTCGCAGCTTTATTTGGCCTGAGATACATATATCTTCCCTCTGAATCTTTCAGAAGGCCTCAGGTAGTCGGACTGAAAACTGGAGAGTTCTCCTTTACCTTTAATGTTGTGTAGAAGGGGAAGTTTCACCAGGAATTGCTTGCCAGGTTATCAGGTAACAAACAAAACCTTCTGAGATTACCTTTTCCACAAAACCAATGATGGTGCAGTTTTCACTCTGGCAACTCCAGGGAAGCCAAAGCAACCAATAACAAAAAACTGTGAAGCAATTAAGTGATAGTGTATAAAGAGAAATTCAAGGGAAATTTACCCTCATAATTTTGTCATGGTCTCTTACAATATATATCTTCAGAGGGCATTAACCTTTGATACTAACATCAAAACTTCCCTGAATCCTGTGAAATTGCTAAATAATTGGGTCTAAAGATGTATGTCATTCCCCTCATAATTCTGGACAGAGCAGCATTAGTATGAAATGCACTCCATCATTACTCAGTAACTACTGGAGTTGCTGAGTGAGTACAATTATCATACAAAATGATGGTGAACATTATTTCCTGTAATTTCTCAAGATAGTATGAAAACATTGGAAATTGTATAAATTATTTTGGTTGCTAATGGAAGAACCAATACCCAATTAACTTGGTCTGGATTTACAGGACAGGTAAATCACAGGTTGCCTAAAACATACTTGCTACTTTCGTTTCAAAAAGGTAAACTTTATGTTTAAAAAAATTCCATTGCTAGCGTGCTGTCAGGATTTTGTTGCTTTGAGCCTCATTTCCTACAACTACAGAGAAACATTATTAGTTTATTATATAATGACCCAAAAGGAGAGATCCCTGCCCTAGGTTTCAGCAATGGGGAAAACATTATAGATCAAATTGCAACAGTAGAGAAGTACAAATATATATTAATACTAATCACTCATTTTGGTTTGTTTTTGAGAACTAAGAGGTTAAGAAGCACAGAACTAGATACACTGAGGCTTCTTGAAGCAACAAAGTCTCAAACCATACGATCCTTGCAGAAAAAAACTGAAATTATTTTTAGATACCTGCAGAAAAGACACTGTTCACTGAGAAGGAAATGGGCAAAATACTATTGTATGCACAGAATCATTTATACACGGCTGAAGTTGCCCGCTTGTTAAATTCCTAACTTTGATATAATGAAGACTGTTAATTTTTTATTTAGTTATCACATTAGTATCCTATTCAACAATATAAAATTTCCAAGCATCATTAAAAATAAAATAAAATGCAATACAATTCAGTTCAACTACACAATAACATAACATGTCATGACTAAAGCTATTCAAAACTAGAAAACCTTTTTGAGGAAAATTGGGTATCTTTATATCCTGTTTTTTCCAGCAGTATAGGGATTAAATGAATCCTATCCCATCTCTTGCTCCTGACAAATTGGCAAAATGATTGGAGATGCAAACTAGAAAAAAACTTCTGTTCAACTCTGGGTCCCATTTTCAGTCGATATCTGGTCAGAAATGTGCTAGTGTAGTCTGTTGTGGTGCTGCCAACCCCCAAATTGTGCCAATTTTATTTTGTGGGGTTTTTTTTAATCCCAAGAAAGTTTGTGGGTTGATCATTGTGAATACTGAACCTTATCTCTTATCAAAAGAAGAACCATTCCCTTCTCTGAGTACAGTGGCAAAAGCAAGAGCTTTGTCTGTCCAGGGGAACCCTAAAAGAACTTCTACTCTCTCTGCCACAGTGCCACTTCTGGCCTTTTTAATGCCTGGGTGAGCAGGTATTTCAGCTTACATTTCTGCTTTCCTTTTTCTTCCTTGGACTCTGGTGGTGGGAGTTCCTGCTCTTGAAGCAGCTCAACTAAGTTTGCCACCTGGGGCTAAGAGCATTGCCAACTGAGTTGAGAAGAAGAGTTGGAGCAGTGTAAGGAGGCATTTGACACAGTGAATCACTGAGCTCTCTGGACAGTCCTCCAAAAATCGAATGCCTTGACAAATTTATGAACATCCTGCAGCTCCTCCATGATGGCAACAGTCTTGGACAGCAATGGCTCTCAAAGTGACCCATTTAAGGTGGAATCAGGTGTCAAACAGGGATGTATTATTGCCCCAGCCTTATTTTCCATCTTTATCACTATGATACTTCATCTTGTTGATGGAAAGCTTCCCACTGGAGTGGAAACTATCCAGTTTGGCAAGCTATTTAACCTCAACAGATTGAAAGCGAAAACCATGGTTACAACAACATCTGTTATAGAACTCTATGCTGATGATAACATTGTCTGTGCGCATTCAGAAGAAGACCTACAAGCCAATCTAAACACCTTTGCAGAAGCATACAACAAACTTGGCCTCTCACTGAACATCAAGAAAACCAAAGTGCTCTTCCAACAGCACCAGCCAATCCCTCTGCAATGCCAGAAAAACAGTTTAATGGTGTAACATTTGAAAATGTTGACCATTTCTGCTACCTTGGCAGCCACCTGTCCAAAAAAGTCAACATTGACACTGAAACAGAACACTGCCTGAGCTCTTCGAGGGCAGCATTCTTCTGAATTAAGCAGAGAGTGTTTGAGGATCAGGACATCCGTAGAGACATCAAGGTGCTTGTTTATAAAGCTATTGTCCTCCCAACCCTACTATATGCCCATGAAACATTGACCATCTACAGACATCACACTCAAATTCTGGAACAATTCCTCCAGTGTTGCCTCTGAAAAATCCTGCAAATCTCTTGAGAAGACTGGTGGACAAATGTCAGCGTGCTGGAACAAGCAAAGACCATCAGCATTGAAGAGATGCTCCTACACCATCAACTCCACTGGACTGGCCATGTTGTCTGAATGCCTGATCACCGTCTCCCAAAGCAGTTGCTCTACTCCGAACTCAAGAATGGAAAATGGAATGTTGGTGGAGAGGAAAAGAGATTTAAAAATGGGCTTACAGCTAACCTCAAAAACTGTGGGATAGACACTGAGAACTGGGAAGCCCTGGCCCTTGAGCGCTCTAATTGGAGGTCAGCTGTGACCAGCAGTGCATTAGAATTCAAAAAGGCACCCTGACCAGGACCGCCTTCCACCTGGAAACAGATGCGCTCACTGTGGAAGAACATGTGGGTCAAGAATAGGACTCCATAGTCACCTACATACCCATCGCCAAGACACTACACCTGGAGGGCCATCATACTCGGACAACGAGGGATCGCCTAAGTAAGCAAAGTAAGCAAAGTAAGTAAGTGGCAGTGGCAGCAGGTGGGAGGGGAAGGGGAGAGAGAAGTAGATTGGAAGTCCGGATGGCGTGCATGTGGGTTGTGTGTCTGCATTATCTGATTTTAACTGGATTATCTTAAATCTACACTGCCATATAATCCAATTCAAAGCAGATAATGTGGATTTTATACAGCTGTGTAGAAGGAGCCAAAGAAGCATTCTTATCTTTAACTTTTCCAATAGATTCCAGAACAAGTGGTTTCCTTATTATCGTTCATGTCAGGTACTTGTGGTCTGTAGTAACATTCTCTCATAATTTCCTTTTGGTTTGTACTCCCTAGCTGCATGTACCAGTGAACTATTCTCCTAAAGAATGCATTAGATTCAATTCTCAGAAAATACCTTGGTCCAAAAAACCTGAGGAGAGACTGCAATTCCGTGCAAAGCAGATATGAGTAAACTGTGGTCCCACAAGTATTGTTAGAGTTCCTCTCCCTTTAATTCCAAGTCAGCATGTCTAGGTGTTATCAAGAAATTGACCCCCCCCCCCCCCCCATAGGTAGACATGAATGGACATAGATGAATTAAAATTAATTTATTTTATTTGTCTTTTAAACCATTTTTGCAATGTTGAAAGGTCACTCCACTGCAATTCCAGGAAAGTCCAGCCAGCTATATCTCCCGGAGTCTATGAAATCCCCCTTTATGAAATTTTGTAAACTGTATCAAATGAAATTAATTTTTAAAGTGTTACTAAAATTCTAGATCTGTAAAGTTGCCTTACTTAATCCTATGCCTAAGGACAGGAAATGGGCTAAAGTCAGTTAATTTGTGCAAGCCTGAAGACGGCCAAATCTAATTGATGGGATATCTATTGTTTCTGTGAACCAAAACTCCTCCCCATTGACAAACCTCTTTCCTATTGATAATTCCTGTTATGTGTGTTGAGAAACTTCCTGGCTTCCACTGAGAAGATCAAAGTTATCGGCTGATATGAATCAGCAAATCTGCTACAGGTGAGACTAGCCCATTGTTTCATCAAGTAATACCAATCATCTCTTTGTATTAACCTGGACTGGACATTAAGTCAATCATGGGACCATGATGTATTTGATATCAGCACATTCCTGGTTTCACACTCATCACAGGGTGGATCTTTAAACAGACTTGGGACTTTAAATCATCCAACTACAGCTGTCCCTTTTTTCCACCATGGGAGTAACTCCTACAGTCAACAATACCAGGATGAATTCCTAGCCAAGAGGAGCCTGGATCCACACCGGGCCAGCTTTTCAGCCAATCGGGGAGTGCACAGGTGTTTTCAATGACTGTCACCATGGACAAAATGCTCTGTATCGCCATGCATGCTTTATGTCAGTTCTTTCGAGTGCAGACTCTGTACTGACATTTTTTATGGCTGAAAAGAATAAACTTTTGTTCATTTTGCCTTCAAACCAGATTTGTGTCTTGGTCTGGCCTTTGGGGTACAGAAGCCCGCCAGGCTTGCGGACCTGCATTTTAACAGTTAGCTAAAACCACTCAAGACAGGGATGCTAGAGCAAAGGCAAGAGCACAACAGATTGCTTACTCCAGTAATACTAGCTTTCTATGAGGAAATATTTTCCTATTACTCCTGTAACCTTACTATTTTTGGCTTGAAAAGCAAGCTAGGAAATTATTTAATTTTCCTCCCAAAGATGAATGTTGTAAACAACAATTCCAGCCAGCCAGCCACAAATGTAGGTCCATATTTTATAATAAACATAATGTAGGTCAGTATTATTTCTTGGACTGGAAGCAATAAAAACACCAAACACTTCTAAGTTTCAGTCATAATAACAACGTGTGTGTGTGTGTATACTCATGTACACACACATCCGCGCATGTGCATATATCAAACTAAATAATTAGAGGGAATTTCCTTTTAGGACAGATGGATATGTAGGCAGGGGTTCTGGGAGCTGTAATCCAGAAAGTAAATTTTCAAAGATCTGGGGATAGATACACATGAAATATTACGATACCATGTGACAGTAAATAACGGTGTCAAGGATACCTCTAATAGAAATTATGATCTAGTTTAAAGGTAAAACGTGGAGGTTGCAAATAGCTCTTTCATCTAATTGGGTTCCATGTGCTGACAGTCTTGATGCTTCTTACAGATGACCTCCCCCCCCCCCCACACACACACACAAAAGGAACACATTCTTAGCTCTGTAATTGCAACACAAACTCATCCCTTTGCAATAAGACATGCTCTTGCTTTCGATCTCAAATCTAGCACACCTAGATTTTGGTTTTGGCCCTTTGTGTGCTACAGCATATACTCTCTCCCTACAAAAAGGTTCATTTACTTTTCTCTTTTTCTCTGAATTAGATAACTACTGAAACTGTCTTTCATAGCTCAAGAGAAACATGAAGTAGTTCATTGATAAGTACAAGCATATTATAATTTAATTCCAACATCTGTAGAAAATTAAGAGATATAGTATCTGTTCAGTGTGCCTGTATGTATCCACACACAAACATGTATTAAGTAACACTGTAGGTTACCAAATGTGTGTCCAGTTTAGAGACTATTATATAGCTGTAGGAAGTTGGATTTGAGGGAAATTACTTTTTTTAGTACAATAATCAGCAGCACTTATGCTGACTAAGGACTCTGGGAACCATAATCCAAGAACGTAACGTCCCAAGTAACGTAATTACTTGTTTTATAGAATTGCAAAGCTACTATGCAGACCCAGATCATATGGTAGTAAAATGCATTCAGTTCTAAGGTTTCTAAATTATAGTACTGGCAAGTTAAATTGCATTGTTTCTGTATTTCTTTCTATTTCTTTATTTCGAAAGTGAGGATTTTTTAAAAATGTAGGTGACTGTGCCAGTTTTCACTTATTTCTTGTTCTTTAGATTATTCCATGTTGTCACAAGAGCTGGAAAAATGTAGCAAATGAAGAAACATGTAGAAATACATGAAAAGCATGTGGCAATAGCTGGAGGATATTGATTGCAGCTTTCATGATGATATCTGCATTCATGTTTGAAGGCTATCAGGAGCCATATCAGGCTTTTAGATGCCTCATCCTGTGTGACAAATGAAAAAATGATATTCCCTCTGAAGCAGATGATCAAGTTAGTCTCAGACACTAGAAAGCTAATGCTTTCAAGTGGGGAGGGGGCAAGAAAGAAAACTTCCATCTGTCATCTCTATAGTAGTACCTAATGGCCACATGTTATATAGTTTTACAATAATACTTGTATGTTTTCCTTTGTTTTAGAAAACTTCTCTGCAAACAGGCTTGCAGAATATTTTATGCAATCATTCATTTTTTAAAAAAAATGTTCTGGAGTACCTGTGCACCTTTTAAATTTGCAGGAGAATAGCCTTTATTATGTTCCCCATGAAAATGGGAAAATTGCAACCTGTTTCTTTTTCTGAGTGCATTTTTCTCTTCTGTGTCAGGGAAACCAAACAAGGGCTTTTGCTACAATGTTTTGTGTATGTGCCTTCGAGTTACCTGTTTATTTATGATGACCCCATTAATTTAATAGCATTTTCTTATGTAATTAATACTCAAAGATAGCTTTACCAGTTCCTTCCTCTGAAATATTGCTTACAGAACCTGGTATTAATTGGCAAATTCCCATTCTAGTACCCACTTGGCTTTTAAAATCTGATGGGATCTGGTGCCTTTAGGGTATTTAGGCAGAGTGTTGTTCTCAGGTTAATGGTAACATCCTTCAGCTTCTTTTGACTTCTTTCCACCACTGTAATTCAAAGGGTGAAGCCAATGCTTTGGTACTGATGATCCATGACCTGTCTTCTTTTCACCCTAGTTGTTAACCACTTGTTCTGTGAAAGACCTTCTAAGTCTCTGCTCCTGCTTTCAGCAAGGGGAAAATGTTCTTGAAGAAAGAAAAGAAACATTGCTGTTTGTTTATTCATTTATTTCATACCCAACCTTCCTCCTGATCAGAGACTCAAAACACTGCTCAGTGAAGAGAGAGAAATAAACACATTAAATTCCATGATGTAGTTTAAGAAGATGCATAGAAATTTCTACTTAAGACTAGCACTAGAACTTTCTGGCAGAAAAATCTAAGTTCCACAGCCCTAAACTAAAAATCCCATGATTCCATTTTGATGTACCCATGGTCATTAAAGTGCCATCAAAATGCTATAATTGTGTAGTGTAGCTATACTTTTAAATGATTTTAAAATGGGTTTAGGAAAATCCATGGAGGATAAAGCTATAATTTCAGGTGACGACTTATAATAATAATCTTTATCATTGCAGGTGATGTCTCATGTTGGCTATATACTGCCTCCAGAAAAACAGGCATGATTCTGAACAGGAACTGCTGGGGAACAACAGTGTGAGAAAGCTATGGCATTCCTGTTTATGGGCATTGACTTGGACATGGTGGTGAACAAAATGGAATGAGTTTTGGAACAAACAGTACGGTCAATGTTTTTTGTGTGCAATAACAATTGATGTCTCCCTGTGAAACTGTTCATCTGCTTTTCTTTATGTAAAGTAGATGGCCACTACAGACTATGTCACATTTCTCTTCATTTCTGCTATTTCCTTACATTGAATCATAGAATCATAGAGTTTGAAGAGACCACATGGACCATCTAGTCCAACCCCCTGCCATGAACACCCCTGACAGATGGCCATCCATCAATCTGGAAAAAAGGATGGGCCCAGAAATTTTCTGGTTGTCTAATAAAAACATGATTGGAGGAGAGGGGGGTGTCAGGTGAAGTGAAGATGAAAGACTGACAATTTAACTTGAATGTTTTGGGAGAATCCCTCCACTATGTTATACCACTATGTTCCCACTTCAACATGGGGTTCAGGATTTTCTAAGTGTGTAACTGTAACAGAACTGATCTTGCCATTTCTCTTTCTGCTTTTTTCCCACCTTTAAGTGTATTATGCCTACTGTGATGGATGTTGTAAACATTTCTTCTGAAATCTACTCCACTGGGGCAGTGTTGGAGACTGTCATGCTATCATTAGAGTCATTTAAAGAAGATTGTTGCTGTTAGATTATCTTCACATGCAACATTATCCATGTTGTACCTTGAATACAGTACTTTACAGCTGAAGCTAATAGAATTTTTTGGATTTGCAAAGGCATAAACACACATACATACAAATACACACACACAGAGAGAGAGAGAGAAATATTGAAAAATGAGGGTGAACATATTGGGAGGAGGAATGGAAGTCAGTTCTTCAGGATCGGGTTGTGCGATTTCCAGAGACCATGTATCATCCTGCCCCATAGCAGTAAATGGTGATAACATGAATGCAGACATGCACATTCATATTGTCATCATGTAATAATATAGGGCATGACGATCATCCACATCCACATTTAGAGTTCCTCCAAATGAAGCAAAAGTCTCAGAAAAAGCTGGGATTTCTTCCTATAAATTTATTTAACTTCTGGTATTTAACTGATTGTCCTGAAATATTTCCAATGAACTTTGAGTACTGTTGAAGGATTGTGTTTCAATTTCACAGGTAGCTTTTATTTCTCCAATATATTCTAAAATTAAATGGATCAGTTAGTTGCCTGAGTATTTCTACTACACTAGAGTCAATAAAGATGACCACAGTAAATTCAGCTATAATTTCCAGGATAGTGATTCAACAAAAATCAAATGAGATAAAGATGAATGTTAGTACTAAAACAAAATGCATTTTCATGCTTAACTAGTGTAATATTACAAAAGCACATTAGCACTTTTGCTATAACTCCTGAATAGTAAAATGGCTCATCAGGAATTTGTGAAAATCAATTTTGGAAATGTTGCACCAGAATAGATGTGACATGTGATCAGTAAGAGGAGATGGGGATTTGAGGAGGAAAACCTAAGATGTTTTTTTAAAAATGCCTATATGGAAGAACAGGAAAACCTGTGACTATGCAGGTACAACAAGAAGAAAAAGTCTAAGGACTTTATCATATGCAAGACCCAGACTTGAAGCAGGAACAGCACCTTTGCCGATGGTTCTAATTGCATGACACCATGCACAGCCCATTGCCAGTCTGCCTCCTCCTCTCAACAATCCTGTCCCGTTATTAATGGGAAAACCCATCAACAGCCCAGATCATACCATGGTTCCATCACGTACATCATGCGATGAGCCGTATATGTTTCTGCACTGCCATGCTGGCACAAAAGCAATGTCTGGGGGTGGAAGAGTTCTCCTCTCCCACTCTTCTCCACTCTCGCTAATTCATAATGTAAAGGGTTTTGATTCTACTAACATTTTGTTGGAATTGCAAAGTTGATTTAACAAAATTATTTTATCAAAACATCTACAAAACTATAAAAGGGGAAAGATAGGTTTCTAACCGAGACTGCAATTGTAGGATCACAGACACCGAAGTGTCACACTTGAAGAGGTGCAATAGGGAAGATCATCATCCCTGTGAATTGCCACAATCCCTGATTATGCAAATACCATGGAAAAGTGGCTGCTTGGAATAAACTACATTTGCACAGCCTGGTTAAGTCTTTAGATTGCCGAAGGGGAAGAAACAGAGAATGTTCTATATACAACCAATGCTCAAGAAAAGAAAAAAAACAATCCCCTCCATCTGGTTTCTCTGTTTCAAAAACCAGGTAAATGAATTGTTTAATATCACCATGTATTATCAGACATCCTACAATGCTTTTGTAGTTGGCAATGTTTACAACTTTCAATAAATGAGTATGTTTAATCTGAATGTGCAGAAAGAAAATGTAAGTAATCAGAGCTACTTTCCCTGTGAAAAGTTGCATCAGATTACCTAAAGTTTTGTAAGAGTATGGCTCTGTTTTCACAAAAAATATCTTATACAATATTTCATACCATTGTTAACATTTCATAATGTAACTTCTACAATCTACCTACCAAGTAAGAGCACAATAATTTCAATCTGCTCTCGCAGTATATAAATTAAATAATTAAATAAATACATAAATAGGAGAGTATTCCCATTCCTCATTTCGCTTATACAGTATGTGTTGAATTTTGAATGGCATGGGGATCAAATTAAAAAGACTTAACATCTTATTGATTTCATGCAGTAGAGAAAGCAGCATTCCCTCTTGTTTTAAATTCTCTTCCTGGCAGAAAAAGGGAAAATCTGAAGGGAGGCAATTAGAAGAACCAGCTGATGCCAAGAAGGTATCTTTAGCAGAGGTATTTTGAACTATATATAAAAAAAGCTAAGTTCCACAACAAGTGTTATAAAAAGAGTTGTTTGCCACTCTTAACCTCTCCAGAAGTTCAATATACAAAAATGATACACACTAATTGAATGTTGTACCTGGAAGCCTTGTGTTGGCTTTACATTTAGTCAGACTTGGCACCAATCTGCTGAAATCAATTATACCTAACTTGTTCCATTGATTTCAGTGGACCAACTCTAAGTATGATCTAAATCTGGATCTACCTTATCATTTCTAATCACAGCTCATTCTTTTTGAATGCATTCTTCACTAAGGTAAATACAGGTATGCCTTAGTAACACTTAATACTGTTGTCCCCCATCATTTGTGGTCTTGACTTTTGATTATTTGATTATTGATGGGCTTGATTAAATTGTTCTCTCGAGAAATCTCTAAGTCTTCCAGTGTGATTTCATGGTCACTTTTCTCTAGTCATGCTGAAGGACCTAGAGATTTCTAGGGATCTTTAGAAGCTCAAATGCAATTCTATGGTCAGAAATTCTCCATACAGTTGTACTGGAAGTCTTAGGAATCCCTAAAGATATTTTCTCTCAGCTAAAAAAAATATTTGTTCATGGTTTTTCACAAGGGTCCTATGCCCCTAACTCCAGTGAAGATGGAAGGCTAACTTTATAGGGATTAATTGGGATTGAACAAAAAGCATCAGAATCTATAGTTAAAAAATAGAACTTATTCAAAAAATGAAAACAAACTGTAATTTGTGTGATATATGTGCCATCAGCAATATTTACCTTATGGTAATTATTTTTTCAAAGATTCCACAATATGGGTGTACTATCCCTGTGAAAAGTATGATCCCTTATCCATGAACTCAATATCCATGATTTCACTTACCCACATTCCTAAAAATATTCCCCTTTAGAAGTACTTGTAGGCCTCTCTATGTCCTCCAATGCAATTTTATGATAATTATCCAGCTCATGCATACCACAAAACATAGACTCATAGACTCATAGAATAGTAGAGTTGGAAGAGACCTCATGGGCCATCCAGACCAACCCCCTGCCAAGAAGCAGGAAATCGCATTCAAAGCACCCCCGAATGCGATTTCATGCTTCTTAGCAGGAGGTTGGTCTGGATGGCCCATGAGGTCTCTTCCAACTCTACTATTCTATGATTCTATGATTCTATGTTTTGTGGTATGCATGAGCTGGATAATTATCATAGAATTGCACTGGAGGACATAGAGAGGCCTACAAGTACTTCTAAAGGGGAATATTTTTAGGAACGTGGGTAAGTGAAATCATGGATATTGAGTTCATGGATAAGGCACTTGAGTACCTAGAGAGGGCCACACACATTTCCATGTATGGTCTACTCAAAGTCTCCCAGTGCTTAGTCCACAGAAAGCTTCTAGCTCAACTATAGTTGAAATATAGTTTGTTAGTATCTTTGGTGTCCACAGAGGTCTTGCAACATGTACCCCACAGAAAAGGGGGTCGTAGTGTATTATCACTAATAGATAAATGTCTGAGAAGGCAGTAGTGCACCCAAAACTCTACATGCATTGATCTAGCACTGCATTTAGCAGTTAATTTTATTTTGTATGTGCCACTACAGCAAATTCCACTGGGACATGTCAGCTAGCCATCAGCATGAGTGACATTTAGTACTCAAGATGTGACAATACAAATAAACAGTGAAAGGGTGTTATTAGTTTTCTTAGGTCCAAATGTGAGAAAATTGTTCCTTATATTTCCCCTGCACTCAAAAAAAGCCACACACTTCTGGGTACTCAGGTAAAAACATAATATTGCATTATGAATGAGTTTTTGATCAAATATAATGGTAGCATTATATCTTATCGATGCAGAAGATAAATGCAGAACATAGGAAAAGACTTCATGATTTCAATTTTAAAAACACAGTATTTGCAAACGTACTTCAAAAGTCCATGTAGTCCAGTATCTCTGTTATACTGGCCTTCCACAAGCAGATCAAGACCTTCTTTTCTACCAACAGGCATTTGGGGACAGGTAAGGGGCAGGCTTTGGGGAGATTGGGTAGGATAGAAGGGATATGAGTTTTAAAGGCCATTTTAGTGTATTTATTGTATTTTAATTCAGTTTTCACCACACTGTTACTATTTAATAGTTTTTTAACTTTTGTATTGCACTTTTTAAACTTCTCTAGTGAGGATTGTTAGCTGTCTTGTGTCCCCACAGGGAAAAATGCAGGGTATAAATAAACTTGTTGTTGTTGTTGTATGACACAGCAAACAAAATAGATATGCTGGATTTCGTATCACAAAATCACAAGTCGAACACTTCCCAAGTGTCTAGGACTGTGTGATGTATTTTTGGATGATGCGCACAGATCCCAGTAGGGTGGCCTTTTGCAGTTGGCAGATCGTAATTTTGTCAATGCCTATTGTTTCCAAATGCCAGCTGAGATCTTTTGGCACGGCACCCAATGTACCGATCACCACCGGGACCACCTGCACTGGTTTCTGCCAGAGTCTTTGAAATTCAATCTTGAGGTCCTGATAGTGGCTGAGTTTTTCCTGTTGTTTTTCGTCAATGCGACTGCCACCTGGGATGGCAACATCAATGATCCAAACCTTTTTCTTTTTCACAACTGTGATGTCTGGTGTGTTGTGTTCCAGAACTTTGTCAGTCTGGATTCGGAAGTCCCACAATATCTTTGCGTGCTCATTTTCCAATACTTTCGCAGGTTTCTGATCCCACCAGTTCTTTGCTGCTGAGAGCCGGTACTTGAGGCATAAGTTCCAATGAATCATTTGGGCCACATAGTTGTGCCTCTGTTTGTATTATTATTATTATTATTATTATTATTATTATTATTATTATTATTATTATTATTATTATTATTTGAAACACTAATAAATAAAGATACAATTCCTGGAAATGTGGTGGGGTGATGGTGGAATTGTACAAACTGTCCAAAAAAGAGAAATGATTACCACTCATTTGTTTCATTACATGGACACTTAGATATTTCTCTGGAATACTACTACTACCACTATGATTTTTTTAATGGCAACTAGCACTATCAACAGCACAAAAATGTTGAGATGGATTTAATGGGAATTTACATATTCCTGAAAAAGCAATTAATCTCCAATATGTGTTATGTTAACATGTGTTTTCATTTCACTGAGATGATTTCAAACTTGGTAAGAGGAATATAGCACTAAATAATTTGATTCATATACATCATCAAAAGGAATCCCTATAGAGCAATCTATATTTATTGAAAGTGCTATGTAATTGATAAGCTGTGTGGAGCATGCTTACTCATTTCACATGTCCACTCAGTGTCAAAACAGAGAATAAAAGGTCTATTTCAAGTGTGTGAAATCTAGATTGAGCTCTGACAAAGGCCACAAGGTGTCATTAAATGATATGGTTAGAGAGTTTCTTGGGATCAAGTTCCATAGCAGACAGTTCAGGACAAGAGTAGAAAAAGATTAATCTACTCAAGTAAAGGAAATTGCTCAGAATTTGCCAACTTTAGCAAAGCCTGATATGTCATGATTGGCTTACAAGTCAGCTGACTGGCTTGTATATTGAACTCCAACCATAAGGGCATCCTCAGTTACACAGCCTGAAAAGCAGTTCCACCCACAGCCAACAAAATACTTCTTCTCAGAATTCTCCAGATTCTGCAGTTGATTCTATAGTATAGTTTTCCCAGAAGCTGTTGGAGAAGCTAGCAAATTCCTAGACAGGGTACTCTTTAGGAATTTTCTGCATCTTCCAAAGCATCATTCATTTTAATCAGGTTTGCTATTATCTGTGGTTTCCACAGTAAGTTCAGGAACATATCCTCCACAGATACATGGGTCAAAAACTTGAGCTGTTTTCTAAAGCAAATTACAAAGTTTGAAGGGGGGGGGGGGGCTCACAGGAGTCTCCACTCTTCACAGGATTTTACTCTGCTTCTATTCATGCAAATGGCAGATGAGTAACCGAAACTGATGAAGCTTCAATGTACCTCACAGTTACACTGATTGCTAGTTTTGGAGCCCAAAATTGTGTGTTCACATTCTCACATATATGTGGATATATTTCTGAATGTGTTCCATGTAAGAACCAGCATCTACAGAAATACATTAACATGTGTACCCTCTAGTCATTTGCTGACTTATAGCAATCCCATACATTTCATTGGATTTTCTTAAGCAAGAAATCTTCAATAGTAGTTTGCGATTCCTTTCTTTTTAATATAAATATAAAAAAGATATTCCTTGGCATTCTACTAACCATATGCTGACATTCCTGATACTGCTTTACTTTCAAGATCAGATGCAATCTATATGTAACACAATGTGTATATATACATGGTGATCTATATCAACCCTATTAAAGGATCATAGAGATGGGACATGTCTAAAAGATCATCCATTTCAATTGCCAGCTAATTCAGTAATCCTGACAAACAGAAACCCAAACCTATGATAAAGGAGAATCTTACACATTCTGGCACAGCCTCTTCTACAATTAAACAGTTCATATCATTAAGTTACATCACTGAATTGCCATTTTGTAATTTCAATCTATTGGTTTGGTGTTTATTATCTGGAGCAGAGAAAACCATTTTTCTCCACTTCTATGTGACAACCTTTCCAATGTTTGAAGATGGCTATAAGATCATCTCTTGCACTGCAATCCAATGAGTGTTCACTAATTTATTTTAAACAAAAAAAATCATATTAAAGAGGTTTACTTCCTAATAAGCATATTTAGGACTATAGCCCTGCAAAACTACCATGTATAAGTTTACTCTGAAATAAATGAATGAACTCAAAAAGGGCTTCCTATTTTATAGAGCTGGGGGTCACATAAAAATTTCTCAGACCAAAAGGGGTTGTGAGTGGAAAAGAAGACCTGAGCTAGCGTAATACCTTGCTAAACAAGGAAAACTACTAATATCTGGAGCAGCTTTTCAGAATTCCTTACAGATCTCAGAAGGAATTCCCACACTGCAGAAGTACTTTTCTCTACTGTAGCAAAGATCTTTGCATCACACAATAAGGGGCTCTTCAAGAAATATTATAGTCTGGAGGCATTAAATATAAACTATAAAAACAGACTAGAGGCATCATAAATAGCCATTTGTCATTTGATGGAAACTCAGACATCAATTTGATCATGTGGCCAGCATCTGGCAATCTAATATTATTTGGATGTATTCTTCACAAGTATAGAGGGAAATTGTAACATTTAAACATAGGAATGCAGCTTTGCTGACTACACAGAAACTAAACCTTTGGAAAGTAAAGATTTGGATTATAACTCAGAATTCTTCCCCTCAGTCTAGAAGCTTTAGACCAAAAAATAAACTTTCCCATATGTTCTGCAAAAAGCTATGTGATTTGATATACCAGGGAATACAAAAGTATTTCTGATTAACATTCTCTGATTCCACAGACTCAACCAACCACAGATTTTAAACATACATGTCATGAAAAATGAGACTCTAGGTTGGTGAGAGACTGAGAGCTTGTGAAATGGCAGGAGTTAAGGTGTAGCGTTTGGCAAGAATCAACACCTCTTGCCATTTCACAGATCTTCACATCCTCTCCAGCCACATATCTTGCTCATTTGCCATTTTGTACAATGGGACTTGGTCATCTGTGGATTTTTATATCCACAGGAACCAATCCCGCATGGATACAGAGGGCTGATAGTACCTTCCACACCACCCCCACCCCACTCTCCTTCTCCCCACCCCTCTTTATAACTATCTCCATTAGAAAATTATTATTCTTTAGCTTTCCTAAGACCAAAGTATCCAGTTCTTTGAGACAACTTTTGTGTTTTTCTGACTTGTACCACTCATACTCATGTACTGAACAATATGTTTTGGGCAACATCAAGTACTTCATTTCTTATATAACATTTGGCATCTTTTATGTAAGTGATAGTAACACCCCAGAGCACAGTGCCTTTCCACATTGGAAGAGTTGCTTGCTAGTCTGTTGTGGGAGTTTTTTAATTCAGTACATATATTGATTTATTTGCTCTCAAAGTTTCAAGCTTGAAATGTAAAAAATGTACTATTAAAAAGCTCTGAGCATTATAGTCCCTTTTCAGTTTCAAACTCCAGATCGGTCTCAAAAAATACACACCAGCAACTTTTTTAGTTCTCACTCAGTCACATTGGAAATACAACTTGGCCAGATGAAGATACCTAAGTGCATTATTAATAAACAATTCTGGCAGTGCTGAAAAACATTTCTTTCTCTGTTTTTAACATTTATTTTCAGACTTCCTTTCAAACAAATCAGCCCACTTGTGTAACTCGTCTTTCAACTACACACACTCCCGATTCTTCTTATCTGTTCTAGCAACTGATTAAATGACACCATGAGAACATCTCATCCATTACATCAAGCCAGACCAGGTGGAATCACCCATTTGATTAAAGTAGCATGTAATTTATAGAGGCAATGAGGGCAAGCACAAAGGAAAAGAGACATATATTCTGCAGTCATCCCACACCATACTGTTAATTTCTACTCCAAAGGGATTTTTTTAAAGTAAGGAACTCTGGATGAAGCCATCCTTAAAATGGTGTAATTTGGCATTCAGGTGTCAGATCGAATTCTGTTCTCAAGGATTTGCAGGTCAACATTTCCAATTGTGCATTAGCCTACTGCTTGCACATCTCTTTCATAATTCGCTGATACATGGCTATCCACTAAAAAATTAGGGGGTAGTGGCAGTTTATTTTTGCCCCAACCCTTTGTTGGCCATATGAGCACACTGATGGTGATAAATTGACAAAAATGTGATTTGGAAATGACCAGAAGTCATTTTTAGTTCCCTGTCTTGGATTCTCAGCTAATTTGTTAAAATGAAACCATTTCACCCCTTTTGTGAGAGTTGGGGGACAAAAGGCCAGTCATAATCCTATCATTTAGACAAATATTTTCTGTTGGACTTGTCTGGGAGCTTGGTGTTTGGGACACTGGGCTCCATCAGAGACTGTACATGCAAAAGGACAGTAAGAGTTTTAATAAACCCATCGGGGTTATTGTGCCCACACACCAGGGATACTTAATCCCATCATCAGCCATTGTTCAGAGACCTGCCAGGCCCTCTTTCATCATTGGACAGAGGGAAATTTACATCAAAGGCAGGCAGCGCTCTCTCATCGGCCGAGACGCACCAAACTCCCACCTCTCCATGGAGCCCCTGCTGACATCACCCTGGCTCAGTCAATCATGTCAAGGCTGGGTCTAGCCAGGGCCGGTGGGAATTTTGAACCTGAAAACGGTATAAAAATGCATGCTTTACTGTGTTATGTATCTCAGCCTGTTTTGGCAAATTAGCGCCAAATTCACTTTCAGCTGAAATTAAATAAAATACCTTGATGGCTTCTGCTTCAACTTGGTCAGATCTATTCTGGAATTATTGGCTTCTTCTTCTCACCAGGCTTAACCAACAGCTGCTTGGCTCTCACTATCCACTGCTGCTCTAAATTGCTTGATAACACTCTCGAATCTGGTACTCCCCACTGAGGATAGAACAGTAGGCTTTTAAAGAGGAAGGTTTTTACGAATGAGCCAAGGGTACTATGAAGTATTTTAATATTTAACAGTTTTTAATGGTTTTATGTTATTTTAATTACTTGTTTTAAGAATTCAATGTTTAATTACATTACAATGATTATGTATTGTTGGCTTTAAATTGTACATTGTATTTGTATATTTTTAGGACTGTGCGCTTCTTTGAGTCGTCTCCTTCTCCTTCTGTTACAGGAATCCAAACATGGTATAATCTAGGCATATGTCACCAGATCTGACATCTCAAGGAAGCATCATATTAGTTTTAACTATGCAAATACAAACCAGGCTATTGTTGAAACATGGGCATCCAGACTCAAATCTTGCATCCAGGAGAATGCCCAAGCTGTGAGCTAGAGATTTCAGTAACCTCATTCAAAACAAGCTGAATTTCTGTTTCCTGACCTTTCTTGCAACTGACCAAGGATATCTCTCTTTTTTCTTGACCTACACACCTCAATATCCCCCTGTCCCCAACAAGATGATTGCAGAAAAGACCTTGAACTGAATAAACAAAGCAATAAAGAAACCTGTTGATTTCTTCATCAGCTCATATGTTTCCAAAACCACCAGATAATGTAAGCCTTTTGTTATTTTGAAAGATCTCTCTCCCCCTCCCCTCCCTCCTCTCTCTCTCTCTTACACAAGCCAGTTTAGTTTGACCATTCCTACTCCACAGTAAATGAGTGAGCTGTATTAATAAGGGCATTTCTTCGAAGAACTGCAATAAACCTAATGACACTTATCAGAAGAACTGCTGCTTAATTGGTATGGCGATTCATTTAATTGGGATGCCTGCGGGTCTTTAAGAGTAATCAATTAAGGCTATCTTCTGCAAGAAAGGTGATGCCTGTGGAATGATTGCATTGTGAGTTGAGCAAAATATGTTATATCACTTGCTTCAGAGGTGCTTTCAAACCATTTGTGGCACTAGGATCTTGATCAAAATGAATAGTTAAAATTAATGGGAGGAAAACTTGAGATACATGGGAATGTTTAACAATAGTAAGTTAAGATGATAACCTATTTTAAGTGCACTTTTAGTCTAATAAATCTCTTTCTCCCATTGCTTTACTTTCTCTGACAAAATGGTCAAGGACAAAGCTGCTTATATGACAATCATGCAATTGTGAATGCCCCCCCCCATGGTACCTAAGAATTGCTAGTAGACTAGACTCCTGCAGTGGTTGCATCTTCAACAGCTCATCACGCTTACTTTCTTCCAATCCCCCTGGTGATTCATTGGGGAGAGAGGAGAAAGAGGACAATTTAAGCTTCAGTTCTCCCTCTTGCAATTTTTCTATTAGTTCTCCAGAGTATTTATTATTCTTAAGAAAGCATGCACAGAGCAACTAGGACAAATGATCTTCCATTGGTTCCCGTAAGCATTGCTTTTGGAGTATATTTGCTTTCAAAAGAAGGAAGTATGGAAGAATACAGATTAAAAACTGAAAATGAAACTTCTCTCCCCAGAGAACAAGTGGGAATGTTAGCTTATTTATTTATTTAATTTATAGCCCACTTTATTCCCCATATGGAACAGAATACGTAAAACAATGGAAACATTTTTTAAAAATAACTATTAAAACATGAATACATAACAGTTAAAAGTCAATTAATGGAGGAGGAGGAAAAGGGACATATCCCAATTACGAGGAAGACTTTCTGCAATTACCAGTTGAAAATCAAAGGCCTGAATAACAAAAAGGTCTTTGCCAATAGTGAAATTCCTGCAGAGAAGGGACTAGTTTAGCCTCATGAGAGAGGGAAGTTTACAGACTGGGAGTAGATGGAATGTGAGTGGATGGGTTGAACTAGGGATCAAGTTTTTTTCTCACTCTACTAATGATTTAATTTGAGTAAAAGAAATCGGGGCCCTGGGAGCTGCCGAAATAATACCTTAAAGGGGCCAGATCCCATCTGATCTCAGAAGCTAAGCTCTGGCTAGTACATACATGGATGGGAGACCACCAACAAATATCAGGTGCTGTAGGCCATATTTCAGAGAAAGGAATTGGCAACCCACTTCTGAGAATTCCTTCCATACTAAGATGAATTGAAATTCATGGAATCACTATAAGTCAACAGGTGACAAAGAGGCATATACACCCACACAAAACTCACTTAAGCAATAGTGTATTAATTTTTGCAATGTGTTTAATAGGGGTTTTTTGCATCATAATTTGGGATAAACATTGCAGAAGTAGAAATTAAATAGAAAAACAATCAAGAAATCTACACTTATCAATACAGTGGAACACAATTGATACTGATGAAAATGATAATGGAATGAGTTTTTTTAACAGAACACTTCTTCATAAGTGACTGAATGTGGAAAGCAACAGAGGCAGAAGGAAAAGCCAAGGTTGCATGTCTATTCAACATAATTAATTGTAATATTATCAATTAATATGGAGAAAGGCTTGGGAAGAAAGTTAAGCAGTTTGCTGAGTTTCATAACAATGATTAAACATCCCAGTAAGTCTGTTAGGCGGGCAAGTCACAGCATAGGATTGTACTGAAGAGAACTGGTTTAGAGAGTATATAGTTGGAAGATGATATAAGTCATACTGCAAGCCACCCAAAGGGAGTATGCCCTGAGGCATACAGGAGCCAAACAGCACCCAGAATGACCCAACAAAAATGTGGAAAACCACAGAACTGCTTCACTTAATAGAAAGTCTGAACTTGTAGCCTTCCCAGTCTTCCCACAATATTACAAGAGTTATCTCTGGCCCTGAGCACACTACAACTGATAATACATATATGCAGGCTTGAAAAAGGATGTCTTGTGCTTTGTTGTGGCTTGCAGCACTGATAAACACTCTGGTTTCTAAAACTTAGATCTGGCTAAACAGAGTTCCCCTATTAGTTTCTAACTGCCTCCTGTGAATTGACATTTTGCTTCACTACACAGGGGAATGTAACACAAGAACCATTTGTAGAGCTATACTGGAATTATTCTGAGGGGTGAGATTATAGGCTATTTCTTCCAGGTGGAAAACACTCCACACAGCTTTCTCCTCCTTTGAACAACTGTTGATGCAAAGTAGGTAGCTCTTTAAATGCAACCCTGGTGGTGAGGTCTGAAAATACAGCAACCTAAATAGATCAAAATAATACAAGTGGAGAAAAGGAGTTAGAAAGAAAAGCCAGCAGCTGATTCCTGTAAACTAAGGCTGAACTCCTGTTCACACTGACCTGGGGATAAGCTTCTTCAAGCTCAGGAAACTTCCTACAGTATAAATAGTAATATACATCAGCTTGATAGTCACTGGTATGTGAGCTTAAGTTTAATATGCAGATAATACAAAGTCAAACAAAAACGTGCTACAAAGCGTCTTGTTCCCATTCAGGAAAATAATTTACTATCTGAACTTGATTTTACATCTTATCAAAAGCTTCTAGGCAGCAAGTTATTATTACACAGAGCATTAAGACTGATGAAACAATCATATCACAATTATTGGAGACATAGTCATCATTATACTGAGCCCTGCAGAGATCTGACTGCTTCCAACTATGGCCAGGTCTTAAGGAGAGAGATTCCCATTACTGGACTGCAAATGTATTGGCTTCCTGGAAGTTCATGCCCTGAAGGATCCCATTAGCTTTCATTTTCAGCTGTACTCCTGGTCTCAATGACTTTTTATGGCAGGGCAGGAAATGCCTTTGGATAGTAAATGTCTATGA
The DNA here is from genome assembly GCF_035594765.1 of Anolis carolinensis. Taxonomy (NCBI): domain Eukaryota; kingdom Metazoa; phylum Chordata; class Lepidosauria; order Squamata; family Anolidae; genus Anolis; species Anolis carolinensis. The sequence goes on along the minus strand of NC_085843.1, from coordinate 121,068,995 downwards.
GGAAGGAAAGAATATAACCAGATTTACATTAAATATTGAGTTCTCTATTCTAAGATTTAATTAGGATGGATTTAGTCATGGTAAGTTCTGCTGTTATGTACTGTATTTCATTATAACTTTCTTTACTTTATCATTTGCTTTACCTCATCTATACAAAGCTGTTTGAAACATTCACAGCTGTCACACTACAATATTTCAGGGCCTTCAACTAGTCTCGGTTTGCTTCTCTGCAACACTCTTCTCTTCATGTAGACAATATGTATAAAGGAGGAGCAGGAACACAGCTCTTGGTTGCTCCTGACATATAACCTGCTGAAATGGCTCATGGTGTAATGTCTCCCCTTGGTCTTGCCCCCTAGTTGTCCATGTGTTCAGCAACACAACACTACGTACACTAACTCCGGCCATGCAGTACAACTCAGCCACATGGATTGTCTGTCTCTACAGACAAAAAAAGCATGTACATAAGTGCCTATTTGTAAATATCCTACTCCTCTTACGGATATCTGCAGGGATAATCTTATCTAAGACATAGCCAACAGGTATAATACCACTTTCCTTTCATGTATGAATTTAATAGTTCACACCCCATCCACTAGTATTCAGAGGTATGCAGCTGACACTGGAGGTAATTACACAGCCATCCTAAAATAGCAGCCAGTTAAATCCATATTCTCAATTATCCTGTCTAATCCCTTTTGAAAGCCTTCCAAGTTGGTGATCAACATTATGTCTTCAGGTAGGAATTCTACAGATATATAGATATGAACCTGGATATGGTCAGACCAGAATGCAACAGGGCAAGATTAATTCACATCCTGAATCTCAACATAATTTGAGTTGTAGGCTCCCTATTCTCTCATACAGCTAATTACATTATTGCAATAACATTAAATTATTATATTGAACAGTTTGCTTCTTTCACAATAGAGAAATTGGACATACATATTCAATTCTGTAAAAGCTTCAGAAAAATCCTGTTAAACAAGGTAACAGTTCAGAGAGGCTGGTTTTCCATCCTAATATTCACACACAAAGGTAGGGCCATATGAATGTGCGCTTACAGAGTGAAAGTGTAACTTAGTCTGCACTGGAAAATCAGTGGAAGTTTAAATAATAGAACACAGCAATGCAGTATGAATATCCCTGCTAAGAATAATGATTTAAAAGCAAAATATACCCATACTATCTGATCTGGATAGGATTTTAAATAATGCCTCATACACACTAATGAAGAGATGGTATTTGGAGAACTGTCTTGTTAAATCAACATTACTTTGATTTACGAAAGATTCTGATCATATTTCAGCTCTCTTTAACAATCCAGTAATGTTTATTCTTTTTCATGATGAAAAATGCTCACTAGGCAGGACAATGCAACTCCCATAGTATTTGTTGTTGTGTGCCTCCAAACTGTTCAAGTCACCTATTGACTTATAGTAATCTCACGAACTGCATAAATTATTCTTAGGTAAAGAATACTTAGAGATGGTTTTACCAGTTTTGTCTTCCGAAATACATAACTATCATTCCCATTTCCAGTGCTAGCACATCTTTATAGAAATCACTCTTTAAAAGAACATTTGGAGAACAGAATGTGTTATTTAACTGCTGCTCATAAAGATTTCAGTCAAAATATAAATCATTATTTTGTCCTTCAGAGTTACATTTCCTTTTTGTTCCTGCACTGATGGTTCCTTTCGTCTTCCATTTCCATTTGTTTTAAGACAGTCTTCCCCACCCTTGGGTCTAGGAGTTGTGTTGAAATACAACTCACACTGATTGCAGCTAGAGTGGCTGGTGGCCAGACCAAATAAGAACAGTACCAGTTATACTCTAACAAAAATGCTGACAAGGCTGACAAAAGCTGTTTTAGAACACATCCAATGACATTTTCTCTTCCCTCCTATAGAATTGTAGAATCCTAGAGTTGAAAAAGACCACAAGGGCCATCTAGTCCAAACTCCTGCTATGCAGGAAAAGCACAATCAAAACATCCCTGAAAGATAGCCACCCAGTCTCTGCTTAAAAGCCTCCAAAGAAGGAGCCTCCGCTATATTCCAAAAAGAAAAGACTCGCCTATCTTTCTTCTATGATTTAATGCAAGAATTTTATAAATGTAAGAAAGGTACAATCTGCCCTCCATATTAATGGATTACATATCCACAGATTCAACAATCTACAGCTTTTTTAATCCAAAAAAGAAAACTTTAATTTTGACATGTTATATAAGAGACACCATTTTATGCCAGCGTTTATAATGGGACTTGAGCATCCACAGATTTTGGTCTCCATAGGTGCCCTGGAACTGAATCCCAGCAGATACTATGAGCCCACTGCATATCCTTTGTTGGCTGTGAAAGCAGTTGTGCAAAGTGCCACACATTTCCTTGTGTAATCATTTGAATAATCACTCAATGCAACTGTACCAGGGGAGATTTTTCAGTCTGTTGCTGTTTCTGTTGGACTTGAGCCAATAAGTAGAATAAACTATGCACCTCTTAGTTTGAAATTAATACATTATAAAGTTCTACACTGTTTAATGTGTCCCCATCAATTATATATTTGTATTATATACAATAACTTGTACTGACATTTTGGGCATAAAAATTTGATTTGGGGGGGGGTCATTAGTTTTTGTTTTTATTACATTCATTTGCCAGCACAATCCCATCTATGTCTATTTTAAAATGTGTCACAGTGAGTTCATTAGCACTTCCTCCCAGTTAAATGACGGCAAGATTTTAGTCTAAAGAGAAGCCTGGTTGGTGCAGGATATTGGCAAGGAATGTCAGGGTCAAAAACCAACTATTCATTATGGCCATTTGAAGAGCTTCTGAAAAAGCATCTGCCAACCTTCAAACAAAGTTTGTATTTTTATCTTTTGTTAATTACATTTAAATCCATCTGGCAAACATATTATCTTATGCTTGCCTGTTAAGAGGCTGATAAACGCCACTGGATTGCAATTGCACTTTAATGTTTTAATGTTTCTATTATCAAGAAGAACCAAGAGAATCAGTTCTGTGCTGAATTGAATGATTGTTGTGCTGTTACAGTAGAGTCTCACTTATCCAACATAAACAGGCCGGCAGAATGTTGGATAAGCAAATATGTTGGATAATAAGGAGAAATTAAGAAAAAGCCTATTAAACATCAAAATAGGTTATGATTTTACAAATTAAGCACCAAAACATCATGTTATACAACAAATTTGACAGAAAAAGTAGTTCAATACGCAGTAATGCTATGTAGTAATTACTGTATTTACGAATTTAGCACCAAAATATCATGATATATTGAAAACATTGACTAAAAAAATGCATTGGATAATCCAGAACGTTGGATAAGTGAGTGTTGGATAAGTGAGACTCTATTGTATTTCCTTCTCTGAAATGTAAACCTGTTATTTGATAAAACTGAAGTGGTAAGTAATTAATAATTCCCTTTCTAAACTAGTGTATCTGAAATAATTAATCCTAAAATTAATCCTTCTTCCTATCCAAGTCAAAATGAATCAAATTAAGAGAGGTTTCCCCATATTAAATTACTTTATGTAACTGTATGACAAAATAAAATACAGAGCATTCTATGCTATGCTTACTGTAGCCTAAGAATTCTTTCCCCTGCCAGTTGCCAAAGGTCTTCTGATTACTTAAAAAATTCTCCATAATCTTTCCAGCTGCTTCTTTTTCTAATTTATTCTTCCAGAATCTATCTCTTGGCTTGAATTGTAAAAGTTTTCCATAATAATAGCAGATGAAAGGCATGTCAACCAGTTCTGGGTGCTCCTGAATCCATCTCTCCAAATGCAGATACTGCAGTCAGCAGCACTTACTACCAACTTCAGCCGATACTCCAGTTGCACCCATTTCTAGAAATGGAGGGCCTAAAGATGGTAGTGGTAACCTTGAGCTGGTAACCTCAAGGTTATACATCTGTAATGCTCTGTATATTGGGCTACTTCTGTACCGAGTTTGGAAATTCCAGTTGGTTCAAAACACGTCAGCCAGCCTAGTTACAGGAACATCTAGGAGTGAACATATTACACATGGGTGTAAAGTCACTCCGCTGGTTGCTGGAAGAGAGAAGCGACTTGTAGTTTTTCAAGTCGCTCCTGACAAGAAAAAAAAAACTCTAATGACTGATACTAATGGGAAATCTCTTATTACACTTTTTAGAATATTTACCCCTTTGTTTCTAAAACCGCTTTTGCAATAAATTTGTCTTTTAAAACATGTTCTTCCTTCGTTTTTTCCTTTTTTATCATCTGAAAAAGATCTTGGAGTCTTCATGGACAACAAGTTGAACATGAGCCAACAGTATGATGCAGCAGTTTTAAAAGCCAATGGGATTTTGGGCTGCATCAAAAGGGGTATACGGTCTAAATCAAGGGAAGTAGTGCTTCTCTATTCTGCTTTGGTTATACCTCACCTGGAATACTGTGTTCAATTCTAAGCACCGCTATTCAAGGGGGATATTGACAAGCTGGAAGGTGTCCAGAGAAGGGTGCTTAAATGATCAAAGGTCTGGTGACCATGTCCTATGAAAAGTGTCTTAAAGAACTGGGTATGTTTAGCCTGCAAAAGAGAAGGTTGAGAGGAGACATGATAGCCATGTATAAATATGTGAAAGGCTGTCATAAGGAGGAGGGAATCGGCTTGTTTTCTGCTGCATTTGAAACTAGGACTAGGAGTAATGGGTTCAAATTACAGGAAAGGAGATTCCACCTGAACATTAGGAAGAGCATCCTGACTGTATGAGCTGTTCAACAGTGGAACTCTCTGCCTCACAGTGTGGTGGAAGCTGCTTCTTTTGAGACTTTTAAACAGAGGCTGGGTGGCCATCTGTCAGGGCTGCATGACCTTTGAGGTGTATACGGACAATGCTGGCTCTTTGGCTTAGAAATGGAGAGAGTACCAACCGCCAGAGTCGGATGTAACTAGACTTAATGTCAGGGGAAAACCTTAACTTTTACTTTACTTATGCAAGTAAGTGAATTTACAATAGTTAATTACTGAGCCTTCTTGGACTTCAGACCACTTCACACAGGACAAAAAAAATCCCCTTTTGCCGCTTTTATTTGTGGCGAGGATGGGGCTTGCCGTGCGACATCACATGATGCACGGGAGACCCTGCCCACTTTCCTCCCAAAATAGAGTGAAGGTGCTGAAAGGCACTTTCTCCTCCACAGCGGGAAGTAAAATGTCGTTTGGGTAGCTCTGAAGGAGCTACCTGCACTTTCTGGCCAATTTTGCCGTGTGATGGCAGAAATGGGATGTGCGATGGCACTTTCTGGTCCATTTCTCCATGTGATGGTGGCGGGCAATGCATGTTGCTACGTGTTGCCACCCTTTCTGCCATGTGATGGGGGAGAGGGCAAGGATGCCTAAGCACCCTCTCCTGCCCCTCCACATGATGAGGGGAGGAGGGAGGGCGCGTGAGGTGCCACAAGCCACTCTGCACACCTCCCCATTTTGTGTGAAGAGGTCTTTACTTTCATTTTAAATGCTTTGTCTTCCCCACTTCCTTGCTGCCCCCACATATGTCATGTGGGAAGCATTAGAATAGAAGAAGGCAACTGGAGAAAATGAACTGCTTTCACTCTGTCCTCACATAATACCCTGGAAAATGGCTGTGCTCCCAAGAAAGATCATGCCGGTAAGATTGCACAATCTCTTGATGTGTAAGAGTCATTCTGATTTACAGTTGTTTAAAAAAATTGAAACACAATTTCACAAGACAATATAAATCCACCTGTTTTTAATTATTAGAACCTTCAACAAATAATTTCATAAGAAGGAAAGGGCTTGGTGAGCCCCTGCTTAACTCGCTCTTGTTTACAATGTTAAAGGAAGGGAGCAATTATGTTCCCCAAAAGGTTTTCTACTAGAACCTTGAACTTCCTATCTCTTCTATTGGCTGTCCTTCCCAATACATGTACATTTGAAGAGAAATACAGGTTTTTGCCAGGAACTATTGCTGCCTGGAAAAAAACCTATAGTTGAATATGACCATACATAATTTCTTTTGTTTAAAACCATGGGAAGAAGAGAAATACTAAGCTGGAACATAATCCCCAGCTCAAGGTAGGTTCAACTTTTGTGTTTACTTCTATTCCCATAGAACAGAAGAAGCCTCAACAATCTTCACTTTCCACAATGTAAAGATCAGAGAGGAAAGCAGCAGGAATATACTCTGTATTTTGCACATGTGACAATATTAAAAACAAGAATGTTTCTCATGTCTCCACTTGCATTCTTTAACTGAAAGCCACCACTGCGGTGTGCCATTTACTAAAATCCATTTCCCCATCTCTGCAAATATGTCTTTAAAAGGAAAGCTGGCATTTTTTTCCGCAATTGACATATTCCCTGATTCAGAAATCAAATTGTCTCAGTTGAAATGCCCCTAACAGGAAGAAAACGATCAGCTCTGAAGTCCATTTACAGTAAATATGCTACAGCTATAAGGGAAAAGGGAATATTGAGTGACCTTTATTCATCACACAGAGGACATCTTCATTAAAGCTCCCACTGCTTTATATGAAAAAGAAAGCTTTCCACAATGTTGTTTATAAGTTAACCCACAAATCCGAATGAGTGTTACAACAAAGAGATGTGATCAAGGAGTGCAAAAATCTTTCATATGTCATAACAGAAACAGGGAACTTGTGGGCTTCCATATGTTGTTGAATTCTGTCTCCCAATAGGCTAAGCCAATATGGATAGTGGTTAGTGATAATAGAAGTTGTTATCCAGCAACATCTGGAAAAACTAAAGCTTCTTCATTCTTCTGTCTGGGAGAGGCCACTTTACTACTCTAGATCAGCAGTTCTTAAAGTGTGTTCCCTGGAGCCCTTGGGGCTCTGCGAAGCAAACTGGGGGGCTCTGTGCTTTGCTTCTCCTCCCCACTTCTCCTCCTCCTCCTCCTTCAAGAGTGCACGGAAGCAGAGAAGGAGGCACCTGTCAGCTGGTCACTCCCACACGGCCTATTGCTTCCCTTCTGCACATGTGTGGTGCCCTTCCTCCACCCCACTGTCTCCACACTTGCGTGAAGGCCCGGGGCTCTGGGAGCACAGGCCAGAGGTTGGTGAAGGAAGGAGGGAGGTTGTTCAGTCAGTGGTCCTTTTCCTTCCTCTTTCTCGTCCTGTCCCATCTACAGTATCAGTTGTCATCAAGGTCTTTTGCCTGAGGGACGCTGCCACTCCTTGTGTGAAAGGAAAAGGTCCCAAAGCCCCTCCCCATGAACCTATACCCCTTCCCTTCCTTCTTTCCACTCCATCCTTCTCCTTCCCACCCTTTTTTCCCTCCCTCCCTTCTCTTTCCTCCTTTTCCTTCCCTTCCCTTCCCATCACTCCCTTTCCTTCACTTTCCTCCCTGCAACACATCCATGTTAATTTCACCTATTAAAAGTCTGAAGCAATCCTGAAATTATTTATTACTGAAGTAATGCAACAGTCTAATAATGGCCCTTCACTTAATAACAATCGAATTTATGGTGACCGTATCACAGAGCTTTCTGAGGGTAATGCATAACTTGCCTAAGGTTAGCCAGTGGGTTTTCAGGCCTGAATGAGGATTCAAGTCCTTTTCTCCAGAGCTGTAGTCCAATGCTCAATCACACTACACTGGATATGGATATATATCCCAAAATAGGAAAAGAACAACATTCATAAAAGAAAATGTAACTTTCACTGCTGTGCTGTCAAACCCCTTATTACATTATCTCCTGTTGGTTTAAGAAAACTTTTTTGAACAAATATTGGTAGTAAAAAAGTTTTTATATGTTGTATCTTGCTGTGATACAAAAACAAAAAGGCAGGCTTTCCACCCACACCTCCTGCTTTGCCTATGGACCCTTTATAAACCTGGGTTGTAACAGGGTTGAGAATGTCACAAGCCCCATCTATATTGCAGTTTCTGACTGCAGATTATTTTAGTTAAACTAGATTATATGTCAGTGTAGACTCATATAACCCAATGTAAAGGAGATAATCTGCATTCAGAAACTGGATTATATAGTCAGTGTAGATGGGACCATAGAAAGGATTACTATATGTTAACATCTAACCAGCTATCTGGCCATGGTAGTACATGCCTTAGTTTCATCTCGATTGGACTACTTCAAGGCATTCTATGTGGGGCTGCCTTTAAAGAGCGCTCAGAAGCTTCAGTGGTTCAGAGATCAGCAGCCAGACTACTAGTGGGAGTACCGTACAGGGAGAGGACAATTCCCAAGCTATGGTAGTTCCACTGGCTTCCACTTTGCTACCGGGCAAAATGTGAAGTGCTGGTTACTACTTTTAAAGCCCTAAATGGTTTGGGTCCAGACTACCTGACCAACTGCATCTCCTCATATGAGCCTGCCCAGACACTGTGTTCATCAGGGAAGACCCTCCTCTCGGTCCCACCTCCGTCTCAAACCAGGCTGGTGTGAATGAGAGAGAGGGCCTTCTCTGTGATTGCCCCCCACCTCTGGAACTCCTTTCCAAAAGAGATCAGAATTGCCCCATCACTGTGCTCCTTTAGGAAGCAAAAGAAATTCCTATGTACTCAGGCGTATGGAGATGTGAATGTTATCTGGCTTTATGGGAAAATAAGGAATTTGTATATGGCTTTTAATCTCTTTTTGACCTTGATTTTATTAATATTGTGTAACTTATCATTATTGTGTTGTCGAAGGCTTTCATGGCCAGGATCGCAGGGTTGTTGTATGTCTTTCGGGCTGTGTGGCCATGTTCCAGAAGTATTCTCTCCTGACGTTTCGCCCACATCCTCAGAGGTTGTGACGTATGGATAAACTAAGTAAGGGAAGGAAAGAATATATATCTGTGTAGAGTCCAGGGTGTGGTAAGAGTCTTTTGTCACTGGGAGCCAGCATTAATGTTTCAGTTAATTAAACTGATTAGCTAATTAGGGTGATTAACTGAAACATTAATGCTGGCTCCCAGTGACAAAGGACTCTTACCACACCCTGGACTCTACACAGATATATATTCTTTCCTTCCCTTACTTAGTTTATCCATACCTCACAACCTCTGAGGATGCCTGCCATAGATGTGGATGAAACGTCAGGAGAGAATACTTCTGGAACACGGCCACACAGCCTGAAAGACATACAACAACCCTCTTATCATTATTGTTTTTATGTGATTTGTTTTTGTCAAATGTTTCGTACTGTTTGAATTGTTTAGCCTATTGTTGTATTTTATGGCACTCAATGTTTGCCTTTTATGTTGTAAGCTGCCCTGAGTCGCCACAGGGAGATAGAGTGGGAAAGAAATAAAGTTTTACTTGCTTACTTACTTACTATTGACTATAGGCCAAGGATGGGACACACAGAAGATAAAGCATTGCTGCCTCTTGGAACTTTTTGTACACATTTCCTAGAGGAGAGATCATAGGATGATATAACAATTGCTGGCCTATCTGAAATATATACAATGGGCCCTGTGTATCCACTGGGCTGTGGTTCCAAGACCAAGCAGATACCAAAATGTAAGGATGCACAAGTCCCATGATATGCAATGGCATGGTAAAATGGTGACCCCTTTAGAAAATGGCAAAATCAAGAGTTGCCATTTAGAATGTTTTTAAAATATCTTCAAACCCTGAATGATGGAACCCAGGAATGCAAAATCTATGGATACAAAGGCAGGACTGTATACATATAACCATTGTTGAGAGATCTGTAAGAGTATTTCATTCTCCCTAAAGTGGAGTGACATCCTTATAGCCATACATGATAACATATTGCTATGAAAAAAATATATGTTTAATAGTGGTGATTTCAAGCCTCTTTGTCTTCAATTGCATATTTAAAGCAAGAAATTTAGGTAGTTACCAGATGGTGAAAAGCATTTCCAGTATTATCATGTGCTGAACTTCAGAAATTGTTCTCAATAATGCTTGCAGTTCTGCTAATAAAATATTCTAATTAAAATAATTTATTAGGGTGCCAGGGATATGTGGAATTAATAATTTCCTGTTGAACTCATTAGCAAACTCTATTTATAATCTCTCCTTCTTTCTTCCTTAGGAAACTACCTGCCAACTGTAGAATGGTAATAATGACAAACAATAACAATGATGATGTAGTCAAATATCTGTTTTTAGTACTGCTCTAAACATTGTGGAATGCAGTGTTATTTTTAATGTGTCAAGTAGGTTCCAATTTGTTACTGCATAAAATTAATTTTGACTACAGTATTTGACCATTTCTTTGCACAGCCATTTCTGCACACTTATGATACAAATGTTCTCACCCCCCCCCCCCCAAATTTCATCATGGAGGAGGTGCTGTGTTAGAAGGTGGAGCTGGTGCTGACCTTTCCTGCCCGGCTAAGCTGCTGTTCAACAGACATATCTCCCAATGGTTGGATTTTCAGCCACTACTAGTTTTCACCACAAGATTTTGAGTCAAAAGACCTCATCAAATGTAACACACAAACTAATTTTAAGCTTTGATTTTAAAGAAAATCTTGAAATACCTTTTAGAATTTTCTCTTCATGCACAATACCCCCTTTTTTGTTTCAATGAAGCTTTGTAGTACAATCTTTCCTGTGGGGTGAGGAGACAATGTGAAGAAACAAGTCATCCACCTGCATGATTCTATTTTATTAAGTCTGTTAAGTTGAGAAGGCAGCAGATACAGGCTAAGAATAAAATGATGGTGGCATTGCAGAGCCATTGGGGCTGGTGTCCTTCCTCCTACTCCTTTCTTTTGGACTGAGACAGATTTGCAAGAAAAAATGACAGGGGTAAGGCACATCCTTGAATGTAAGGATTATATAGGCCATTTCGGAAGCCCCTTAAACGGGAAAAAGTGCACCTTAGAATCAGGGAACTATGATATTCAACCATCATGGAAAAGAGGGGGTACACCCTGTTCTCTGCTGCCCCAAAGGGAACAGGTCTAAAGGTTTGAAGTTACAAGAGAGTAGATTTCAATTGAACACTAGAAGGAAATTCCTGACAGTAAAAGCAGTTCAGTAAGGAAACACATTGTCTGCAGGAGTGGTGGAGTTCCTTTCTTAGGATGTCTTTGTTTAAAGGCAGGACAAGTATCTGATGGGAATGCTTTAGCTGGAGCATGAGTTGGGTTCGATGGCCCATGAGGCACATTCTAACTCTTTGATTTGAAGATTACACTGCAGAAGTGAGCAATACCATTCTGATTTCCTCATAGCTATTGCTTGTTCTACCATAAGCATATTCTGACCCAGATGTAATCTTGCTGTTGGCCAAGCCCTAGGCATCTCCTGCTTCTTTTCCCTGGGTATAATGGTTTGATCTTATGCCAGTTCCACAGTTAAAGCTGTGGCCACTCATACTTACCCACACCTCCTGCATCCATCCTTACATTCTAACAACAAAGTCTTGGTTGCAAAGCAAAATGAAACATAAGAACCACCGGTGTTTGGCTCATGAGCAAAATAAAACAAGGCTTGATAATGCTTTTACTGGGGCATTTTATTTTCCAGCTTTACTATATTTAGTAAAATGGTCACTCAATGAATTCTTCATTGCCTTTATGTGAAGTTCACTGCTCCTGTGCCCCCTGGGAGTTTACCATTTCTAAATTCCTTGTAAAGCTGTCACCAGCACACTTAAGCAGATTCTACAAGTTTGCAGACCAAGAAGGTCACTTATTTGTGGTTGTTACTACTCTGATTATGGATTTCTCACTGGATAACCATATTGCAACATAAAACAGCAACAACTATTTTGCAGACCATTTTGCATAAGAAAAAATGGTGATCACCAGTTATTGCAATTTTGCATGGGTTGTTAACAAAACCAACATTTTCTAAGACATAAAAGTGGCACATATTATTTCTGTTTCATTACCTAGAAGGAAAATCACTGTATAACAGCAAATGATTATTCCCCCCTCTCCCCATCCCTCATTTTCTCTCTCTCTTTCTCTCTGCTAGATGATCCTGTTATCGCTAATCTTTAGCATCTTATCCCTCCATAAAGATAACAGGATGAGATCTAAAATGCTGAGAAAGCCAAGGCTTTCTAAAAATGCGCCAGTCCAAAAGAAGGGCAAGGAAGAAACAATGGAGGAGGAATATGACAGAAGCTTTGTAGTTATGATCCCTAGGTATGGACTAAAGAAAAATCAGATAGGATTTCAGAAAGCCAATTTAGAACTTTCTTGCAGAAAAGCCCAGGTAGTCCTGCATACAATTTAAATATATCCCATGTCAACTTTTTTGCTCAAATTGGACTTTGCCCATCCTTTTATATTAGACAATAAACTTATCCTCGATTGAAGATTTATCCCAATAAATGGCTTTGAAATTCTAAAAAGGAAGGGCACATACTCCATCCAAAACATACCATTTTTATATCCCATTGTCTTCAGTGAACAATAAGCTTCTGTTCATCCCTTCCTTAAAAATAAATGGTACACAAAAATACTTAACTTTGTCTATAATGTTTTCTAAGCAGGACACTTAACAATGCAAGAATTTCTTAATTCTATTGTATTAACTTACCTTTGTATTAAATTAACTGACTTAAAATCAGGATTCAACTCTGCCAATTGGGAATGCAAAACGACAGTTAATGAGTAACCAGCCTTATTCCTCAGAAATATTATTGGGGAGGGATCCAGATCGAAGGCTCTTACAGATTAGTACAAAGAAGTGAGGGCCCTGCTAAGAGAATTCCTCACATATAGCCAAGTGAGGTCACTCCATACCAGATTCACTCAGCCTCTCTGACCATTTTCACATTCCTGTAAAAGGTGAAGAAGGGAAAAAGGAGTTGTGCAACCTAGATAGCATTCAGCTCTCAACTCGATATGTCACAAAGCTGATTTTTACAGTGTCTTTGTGCACTGTTGTCTTAGTATGATTATGCCTTCTTTTATAAAGCAACGGTCTTCCAAAAATCTTAACATATACTGTGAGAAATACCTGTCCTTGTCCCAACTCCCTGGCACCAAGGAGAAAAGATGGACAAGGAATCCAGTTCAAACCACAAATATAGAACTACACAGTCCCTTGAGTTTTTGTTGCCGTCACAATATATATTTGTTCCCCACTGCCTTAAAAAAAACCCACTCTTTGTGTAGGAATAAAATGTTGCTGCGAGACTCCACGCTGAAATGCCACCTTGTCACAATACCTAGCACTAGTTCCACATTAAGTAAACAAAACAAAAAATCGCAACAGCTACTGCAGTGATGTTACTCTTGGCAAATGTTCCCCAACAGTTATGACATACTTTTCATCACTTGGTGTTTATTACATCACAACTGCATATCAAAGTCTTTGATACTTTCTTAAACTGTAAATTTATTTTGTCTTTCCCCAAAAAAGGCAACTGACAGATGTATCACTACCTAGATTTGGATTCATATGTAAGTGCTAGATAGCATTCCAGATAACTGCATTCTTTTTTTCTTTTTCTTTTTTTGAGAGAGAGAGAGAGAGAGAAAGAGCTTAAGTGAAATGAAGACAAGTAAGCTTGCATTCTGCACATGTCCAAGAAAATCATTTCCAACGGTCATAAGAACAGATTACTTACAGGAGGGTTAAAGAAATGCCATCACTCTGAATGCTAGTGGACTGCAACTCCTCTCTGTCTGAAAGAGCAATGCCAATGATGTAGAATGCTGAAATTTGCAGTCCAACAGCATCTGGAAATATCCATTGTGCAACAATCAGTTGTGCAATAGAAAATTGTGCTGGATCCCTTCCATGTACTAATTCTAATAGCTAAGACAAGATACATGTGATGACAGAGAGTCAGCATGGCATGATACTTTGAATGTTGTCTGTCTCAGGAGATCAGGGTTCAAATCTCCACTGAAACTTGAAAAGCTAGTAGGTAACCTTGGGCAAATCAGACTCTTTCAACCTAAGAGACAGGCAATGGCAAAACACCTCTGAATAAATTTTTGCAAAAAAAAAAAAAAAAACAACCCAACAACAACCCTATGACCCTGTTGCCCTAAGCATTATGTGACTTGAATGCATAATAACTTAGAGTCATAAGTTGGAAAGTTTAAGTAATATCCAGATTTTAAATTGGACTCTGTGAAGAAAAGGGGCAGATAAGACAAAAGATGATGAAATCTTCCAAAGTTTTTGAAAAGTTTTTTTCCAAAATAATTGGTGTCTTATTTCTGAAAATAAAGAATCCCATTAGCTAGTCTGAAACATCTCCGTCCTTCTATGAAATGTGCAAGTACCACAACAATAACCAAATAATGTAGAGGGAAACTAGACAATTTTTAATGAACTGGATAGAATTTTAAATTGGGAAATTAGCTAAAAGGTGTCACACTGAGGAACATTACCTAATACTTAAAGAAGAAAGTCCCCACTTCAGAGACCTTGCCTCTTTTACAGTGGGTTGGTATTTACACTGCTTTACATTTAAAATTCAGTTTTGCAACCATATAACACAGGGAACGCCCCACCCTGGGGACCCCTCCCCTCATGCTGCTTTGACAGTAAGTGTGTCAAGTGGCAGCCGCAAGGGGTGGCTCCAGTGTGGCAATGCTTCCCCCATCACATGGAGAGAATGGAGACTTACTTATTTCTTAAGGCTGGAAAGCCTCAGATAGAGATGAAATATTTGCTCAAAAAAGTATATACTTAGTTGTTAGTGAATATCCAGAGTTCTCTGTGCTTCGAGGATAAGTCCATGAAGTTCCCCTACCGGTTAGGAGAATGGAGAGACCTAATTAGGCATGATGTATCTTTGGTTTCAGCAGACAAACCACTTCTAGGGGATGAACAGTTATGAGGTACTCTGTCTCTTAAATCCTTAAAACATTTAATGTATTCCTAAATACATTAGGACTCTGGCTCAACCGGCCTTGGAGCTAAGATGTCTTATCCTTTGGCATTACCTGCCACTCTCCTGAACATCAGGCTCCTCCACTGATTGAAGTTAGCACAGTTAATAATCTGGTTACAAGCTTGCATAAGCAATAAAGTTGTGTCCATTTAAAAACCCACTCACGTCTCACTTGTCTTCATGCTGCTGAGAAGACAATGTTGCATATGTAAAAAGGTTTAAAGAAGATAAGTATTACAACAGGGGAGACTCTAAAGAAATACTTCCCTTTTATGAACTTCCAAAAGGCTTATCAGGATAATAAATTTAGCTTAACATCTGTGGGTAAATATTTTTTACTAAATAATTATTTACTTATCTAAGTACATATATCTGGCTTGATCCTTGTGTTTTAATGTGGTTTTCAACATGAATAATGAATAAAAAATAGTTAAAATATATAAAAATGTAATAATGACTTCTGCTTTGTATGCTGGATAAAAAAAATATAATGCTGGAATCCTTTTAATTATTGTTGTTTTCTGTATTGATGTGGAAAATGTGGTGAAGTATTGAAAAATAGTGTCAGAATGGAAAACCCCATTGTGATTTCCAATGTGCAAGAATACATTAAACCAAGTGAAATCCACTTCACTCCCTCTTCTCATTACCAATAAATACCAAAGCTTCAAGCAGCATCACCTCCGGCTCTTATGAATGGAAATAGCCTTCGTCACTGGTGTCTCTTAACAACAACTGCTTTAATGGGGATGTCAGAAGTTCAAGAATAAACACAAAGACATACTAATGCTTGCAGTAAAGTCAATAGATTTGTAACCATTTTCCATCATGGAGAACTGCATCCAGGAAATGAAGTCTAAAGGGCACTTGGTTCAAGATGGCGCTGAGATAATCCTTAAAAGGTTTAATATGTTGCAAAATCATGTTTAAGTTACATTATAGCATAAAGAGTATTTTCTGGAAAGTCTGAAACTGCTGAAACACTTCAGCAGACAACTTGAAAAAGCACTCAGTATAGTTTAGCCTTCTACATCTTTACAACTTTCAGAGCTTCCATCTTCTTTTTAGCCATATTCTTCCAGATCAGGCAATTTATACAATGACTGTATTCAAACATAATGATGCCAATAGACAACAATATACCTGTCTCCATGGAAGAGGAAAATATGGGGTTCATAAGTCCAAATTTCATGAATGTTTGACACAATTGGTCAAATGCAGTTTAGAAAACTCCTGGGCTTGGATCATAAGGAATACACAAAGAGTACAACAGAGTTCAGTCTCTTTGCTTTGACTAGGAAAAACAAGCCTGATATACAGCACAAGGAGAAGTTGTCTTGATCTGACTAGGGCATTCTCTGTCCTATGAAAAATTTCTGTTTTAATTCATAAAATGTATTATTTCTGAAAGCTCTCTCTTAGTATTTCTAAAGAATGAAATGCCAGCTCATGCAAGAAATAAAACTAAGAACCATGTTTGTTGGTATTGAATTATTCTGCTCATCAGTAATTTTAATGACAAAACACACATGCAACAGGCAGAGCCATGACTAAGGTCTCCCATGATTTCCATTTTGCTAAAAGTGGTTGTTTTGAAGACCAGAGATATAGTGCACTGGGAAAGTGTGATATGTATTAATGATATAAACCCACCTACTATTTGTCCTGTCATTAATTTAGAAGTGGGAAAATATTGGCACAGCTACATTTCTTTTGATTCCAACCCGCACAGATCAGAATAAGATCTGAGGTTCCAGTTGAGAGATTTACAGCTCTCAGTTTCAAGTCAGCTTTATGAACCTGCTTTATTTAGCAAAGCTAGAGGGATTTCCGAATTCCTGAAGTCCTTTGCATCTAGTTTGGATTTCAGGTGGTTGCTGGAATATTTGGGAAACATTATCTAACAATAGAAGGAAGTAGCAAAAAATACTCCCATAAACCATTTGATATTGTATAGTTAAGCCTTTCAGAAACAAAAATCCTATACATACCAACCAGTATACCTATATTTACTCAAGTCTAATGCACCATCAAACCTAATGCACACCTAAATTTTCAAAACTTGAAACCAAAAAAAAAGTATTTGCTGGTGAATGTAATGCACAGTGTCATTTGTAATTTGACCAAAAAAAGGTGTGGATTACAGTGGGTACCTGCTTATAATTCCTTTTTAAAAACAAAATTGTTAGAACACCAAAGCCTTTAGCAATGGAAAAGAAAACTTTGGGGTGCAACTATGTGGTAAAACAGGCATGGGCAAACTTTGCCCCTCCGGGTGTTTCAGACTTCAACTCCCCAGAGGGCCCAAGTTTGCCTATGCCTACTGTAGAATGAATACCCTTTAACCGCCCTGGCTCAATGCTGTGGGCTCATGGGGGGTGTAGTTTGGGATCATGGGGGTTGCCAAAGAATGCTGATGCCTCACCAAACTACAAATTCTAGCATTGCATACCATTGAGTTATGGCAATTAAATTAGAGATGACATCTCTCAAATAGGAGCTCCTGGTGGATGAAGAAGCTTCCCCTTTACTTTAGCTCGGCACTAACATTACCACATTACACAAATCTAATGTGCACCCTAATTTTGGGAAGGCAACTTAGCCCAAAAAAAGGTGAGCATTACATTTGAGTAAATACAGTATATTTTGAACCATGTTATATTATTTGTTTAATCTTTCTTTCCCATGATTGTTAGATTGGAAGCCTGCAAGTCCTCGTGCTTAATTTTCTGTATAGTAGACATAAATCCGTAGATGCTTAATTTTTTTAACAACATAGCAGATTGGCAGAGACATATCATGACTTCTAAATAACTGGGGTTTTATTTT
Source organism: Anolis carolinensis (assembly GCF_035594765.1). Lineage (NCBI taxonomy): Eukaryota > Metazoa > Chordata > Lepidosauria > Squamata > Anolidae > Anolis > Anolis carolinensis. The sequence goes on along the minus strand of NC_085843.1, from coordinate 121,051,340 downwards.
TAAGAGTAGGGACAGGCAACTGCTTTTAAAGCGGGACATTACTTCTCTTGGTACACTCATATTTCTTTTGTGCCCCTATCACCACTATCACTTCTGGTCAAACAGATTTGGAAACAAGATAAAAACTTGTTTCTAGAGGTGAGAGTAAGATGAGTGTATACACAATGAGTCATGATTTCTCTTTTAAATAGCCTTCAACTTCCTGAAAATGCTACTGCCTGTTTGCAGCCTAGGAGTTATTTTGTTTTTTTAAAGAAGCTTTGGAGAAATACAGTGCTAAATTAACCATCTATAGGAACAGCAGTGCTCCTTTAGTAATGCTGCAGCTGAGCTAGATGATAAGTATTCTTTCATTTCTTATTCAGAGTCTCTGAGCCTAGTCAATGAATGTACAGTGTAACCTCCCATGAGTGCTTCTGCAACAATTCTTGTGACTATAGGGGAAGTTTTTTCCTGAATTTGGCCACCTGCACAGGTTTTTCTGCCATAATTGTGTGAACAAAAGCCAGCAGGATTTTTGTGTTGTGCATGAACACTCTTCCTGACTTGTACTCCTAGAAGACCAATTCCAACATAACATTTTCCAAAAGGATACCTATGGAGACAAATTTTATGTGGGAAAAAACTCACAGTGAGGCAATCCAATTAAATGCACAGCAGGTTGCAAGGGAAGAAAAATCACAAGAACCACCCGACTATGCAAAGAAGATTCTCTGCAGAATTTGGAATACTGACTTTTTTCTTCTTTCCTGATATCTCAAAGTCTGTTTTTCCAAAATACATGTGGGACTGGTACACTTTTAAAATGGCACAAACATTTTATATGGTACTACAGAAGGGATGGACAACTCATAGGGTTGCCAGATTGGATTCACAATGGAGCTCCTATAACTTTATTCACTAACTTGGATGGTAGAATGCAACAAGATGCCTTAAGGCCCCTATTATTATTATTAGTAGTAGTAGTAGTAGTAGTAGTAGTAGCAGCAGCAGCAGCAGCAGCATTAGTAATAATAATAATAATAATAATAATAATAATAATAATAATACATCATTTTTTTCTCTCTAAAAAGGAGACTTAACATATACAAACAGTAAAACAGAATTAAATATTAAAGGTATTATGACTCAGTCATAAAAACCTCCTTCTTTAAAAGCCTGCCTGAATAAAAAGGTTTTAGCTTGCCACCGGAAGGATAGCAGGGAGGGGTCCATTCCGGCTTTCCTGGGAAGAAGGGAATTCCAGAGTCGAGGGGGAGCTGCCGAGAGAGAAGGTCTGCAATGGAGGTGGGACTGAGAGAAGGGCCTCTCTTTAAGATCTCAGGGTCTGGGCAGATTTATGCAAGGAGATGCAATCAACCAAACAGCCTGGACCTAAGACATATCCAACAAGCCTAATCAAGATACCTGTCCCGTTTTACCCTCCAAACCAAAACTTTGAGCCAGAGTTTACTTCCCAGCCTGACTACACCATCCCTGGTGGAAAGCAAGCTGGATTCTGTTTTTTCACTGGTTCTCCTCTGATATTGTCTTAAGGAAAAGATGTGGAGGTCAGGTACAAAGCTCCATCAAGCACAAATTCCCATTTTGGAAAGGGGCACAAGTTCTCATTTTGGCGTAATACAACTATATAATCTATTCAGTGTAAATAAAACTAAAAACCGACAGGTCTGTGAGTTTTATAAGATGTTGCAGAATCCGAAGCCTCGGATTACATCTGTTAATCTAAGTCAGTGGTTCCCAAACTCTAGTGCTCCTGGTGTTTTGAATTTTAACTTCCAGAAGCCACAATTTCCTTGGCCAGGCTTCTGGGAGATGAAGTCCAAAATACCCGAGGTTTGGGAAATGCTGGTCTAAGGCCCCTTCTACACTGCCATATAAAATCCAGATTATCTGCTTTGAACTGGATTATAGGTTAGTGTAGACTCATATAACCCAGTTCAAAGCAGATAAAATGGAGTATATGCTTTGATAATTTGGATTATATGGCAGTGTAGAAAAGGCCTAAGTCATGGCTGGGGTGATTCTCTGTAACAATAACATTAAATTTTCATTTGGTTTTGAACTTAAAATTACTTCTGTGAGTAAAAATAATGTGTTAATTCCTATCTTGTTCACATGGAAAAATGTAAGAGCTCTCAATCTTAATTTAAGAGGTCACTAGTTTTATCTTTCTTTTGTCTTAATCCTATTATTAAGAATATTACAGAAAACAACTGTCTTGCACAAGCGGACACACATACGTTGTTTTGTTATGTAAGATTGCTATTTTCTATACAAGGTTATGTTGTGCAACATTTGCTTTTTTCATAGAGAATCAAAAAAATAGTTTTTAAGAAACAGTGGGATGTAAAATCAAGCAATTTTCATACAAAACCATGAGTGGTTTTGTGTAGAAGAATTTCTTGAAGCACTCTGGGCTGTAGAGCTACTAAGTGAAAACTGAACAGAAATATTAATTTTTCTTCACAGTGGGGGAGAAAACGACAGGGATTATCCATTCCCCCCCCCCCTTGTGAGAATGAAATAATGGGTACTAACATCCCACCATTTGTTCTTGTACAGGATGAGAAGCGAAGTAGTGCCAATTATCTTTTAGAAATTGCTCTTCTCACTCAGAAAGACAGAATGAAACATTAAAAGACCTGGTGTTTAGCAGAATGAAAATATTTATTTTTCAAACAGAAATGCTGGAATCCTGTTTGGGTTGCATGATTATAAATGGACATGTGTGCAGGAAAATAAATTGCAAAGATGTGCTACATCTGTATTCAGTAGAGGGCTATTGCTCTCTAATAGGAACTGATATACAGCAGGCCATCAAGAAGGAGGTTTGTGCACATCAGGCACTCCCAGTGTGACACAGTTAAGTGCACACAAATGTATGCTGTTTGAAAAATGACAAGAAAAATATTCCTAAAATTTAAGCAGCTGTGCATTCAAGTACTAAATAATGTTCTAAATAAAATGTCCTTGCAACCTATTTATAGCAAGCTTCTGCACCAGGTAAATCAAATTTCACCTTAAACTTACTGATGTTCAACTTGGGCCTCTCAAGGAAAAACACCATTTTTGTCATCCATCTTTTGAGATATAAAACCCTGCCTCAGCACTGAATCAGCTTTTGTGAACATCTAGTCAATAGACAGAGAGCTCAACAATGTACCTTTCTTTTTGCTTGGGGATGGAGGTCAACATATCTTTAGAAGGAAATGTGACCAAGTTGAGAAAGATGTTTTGTCTGTTTCCCAGTGTATATTTCCTCTGTGAAATATCACATGTTACCTCTCTCTCATCTTCCATTCATTTTTCCTTCTCTGCTCATTACCTTAATATATTTTGCACATTTTACAAAATTAGCAGTGGATGTCTTGTGTGTTCCTGACTACTCATAAGTAATTGCCATTAAGTTTAATATTGTGGCTACGTACCTGAGTTCTCGAATAGTGGGTATCGGAGTTCAACCTAGATGCTGAAATGAGCTTACTTTCTTAATAGAATAGCAAACATGGGCTAAAGATCAATATGCACAATCTCCCACTTCAACAAAAGAGTGAGGGTGAAACAAGCATCTCAAAGCCTCTTTTGCATTAGAATTTAGTCTTTACAATAGAACAGAAGCAGAACAGATGGGACGGCAATGTGGAAATTCACTGCTTCAGTGATGAACTTGCTCACTGACAGATATGGAGCTAAGAATGGGCCAAGAATGTGTTTCAAAAGGAGTTCACAAGATAGTAACTGAGAAACACGTATATTTGACTGAGGCATGAGCTCCCACATGACCATTTCTTCAAAGTTCAAATGCCAATGTTCTACTTCTTGAGTCGGCTGGCTATTTCAAGATCACCCAAGACTCTCTTTCCTAAGTATTTACTTTGCAGAGTATTTTAAAATAAGTATTGATTACTCTTTGCCCAAGAGAAGAATAACTAGTGCTATTTTTATGCATCATGATTCAGTTCTTTTATAAAAAGAAAAAAGAAAGACATGAAGAGCTTCTGAAATAGATGGAACAAGAAAATAATATTTCACATTTGGTAAGACATATTTAAACTTCCACTTTCTCAAGTATTCAAGATAATCAGCTTCAATAATATGACACAGCACAACTGTTAAGATAAAAATTAATGAATTTTATGAAAACCAGCATGGTTTGAATGTTGGACTACAACTCTAGAGACTGTTGGACTACAACTTTGTTCTTAAGTTGAAGTCACTTGTAAGTTGGAACAGGTACATTTTTAAGTGTAACACCAACCAAATACCTTGTGGTGTTTGTTTTGCAGTCTGTGCCCCTGTTCAGAAAATTTCCCCTCACTTTCTATCCCTGTGATAATTGGATTTTGAAACATTTGTCTAGTTGTGGAAACAAGGATTGGTGAGAAAGCTTCAGTGGAGACACCTTTCCCTGGGACAACTCTTTCAGGAGTCAGTTTCCTTTCTTGGGGTAAATTGATCTCAGTTCCTATTGTCTCACCCCCATTTGTTACTATGAGTTGTTTGTAAGTCAGGTGTTTGTAACTCAGACTGCCTGTATAAGCCACCAAAGCCACTAGGATCATTTCCCAGCAGTGAACTGTTCCCTGCAAAGGCAGAGAGTGGTGACATATTATTTCCTAAAACCTCCGAGCTCTGCAGATATGCAGGATTCCTGCTGTGGAGCTGGATTCTCTCCAAACCTCATTAGGAAGTCTGAAGAAGACAAAGTCATCCTCTGGTGAAATTTAATAGCTCATTGCTGTTCTCTTTGTGCTATATGGTTCAAGCTCGTATATTGCCTGAGAGAACCATTACAGACAGGGAAAAATCCCACAGGTAATTTATTTTTAACTATCAAGTATCTAAATAATAAACTGGATAAAATAAGAGGTATTTTTTCATGAATTAACAAATATTCAGACATTTAAGAAGTTAGGAGAGCCCTACATGTCCAACAAAAGTCACAATAAGGTTTTATTGATAAGGTCAGCTTTTCACTCAATTTAAGGCAGCTATAAACAAACATACAGCAATATGGTAAAACTTGCTAATGGTTCCAGATTCAATGAAGTTTAAGTGACACTTCCAGTTCCCAATTAAATGTGATAATGTCTGGGGCTCTCTTACTGCTCATAATGTTCCATCTTGCAGACATCCATATTCAACTACGAAGTTTCACTCTAGCTTCATTGCAACTGTGAGCCCATTTCCAAAACGACTTCAGGGATAGTTCTAAATGAGTTACAGTGCTCTTAATGCTCCAATACACCTTTAATTTCACAAGTTTCAACAAGCAGATTCCGCATACAGCAGGCATATTTATTATATGAGCTCACTGAATGCAGATCCAGACATTCTGTTGGAAGTTGACCACAGAATCATGGGGAGTCCTGTATGTCCTCCAGCACCATTCGATGAAATGCTACAGCTGGAAGCCCAAGACTATGGCAGATCTACACTGATGAAAAGCTGATCTGGCAGAAGGAATTTTATTTCTATGCCATGTATCACCAGTTTACTTGCATGATGGGCTCCTGTCTTGTGATTCCAGTCTTTCATTAGGATGAAAGACTGGAGTCGCAGGATCAACTCTGGGCATAGTTTAGACAGGGACTCCTTCAGCTTCTGCGGAGGAAGTCCCTGCTGTCCAGTGGTGCCAAATGTGGTTCAATGCCACTGGGCAGTCATCCTAACAGTCCCTCTTTGCCTTCTGTGTCATGGCATTCACCAGCCACGACACAGGTCCTACTTATCTATCATTGCATGCCGTGATATCAGTCATGGTGCCAGGGTATCAAGGGAGTGAGGAGATGAGGAAAAATGTCCCCCACCCTTCCCAGGGCATGTCAACACTCCAGCCTACATCATGGTATGCCATGATGGACAAGAAGGACTATGTCATGGCCTGGGACTGTCTCAACACTCAGGGTAAGTCAAGGGAAACTGTCATCCGTGTCCCTGAGTTGCCCGAGCCCAGGAAAGATGGGATGGCAGTGGGGACAGATGCAGCCAGTTCTGTTTCAGATCTGGTCCAATTGTTCAAACTGGCCCTAAATTGTGGAAAAGGCCAAATTATGCAGCAGCATTCAAATTCCCCCCAACTTTGGCCAACATAGTGCAAGAGTAACATGAGGTGCCACCTTGGATCAGCCCCATGTGGCGTTTGGCCACCTCTACATTGACCTAAATGTTCAGCGCAGATGGAACCATTGTTCATTTCAGATAAGAAACATAAAATCCCAGATCATATCTGAAAAATATTTCTTTAAGGATCCTGGAATAATCCTTCAGATAATATGTGGGCTTGAGGTATGTTCATTAATAAATGTGGCTTATACTAATTTACAGCCTGTGTTCAAAAATAAAGGGAACATTAAATTCGCTCTCTCACTAGTACAATCTACTCACTAGATTTCAATGACAAAGTATTTAACAAACAGATTTTTAATTGAATTAGAAGTGTTGGTCTGCAACTTCTTTCATACCTGGAAAGTGCAATCTAAGTGGAGGGCACCCAGGGGGAACTGAACACAAACTGTCTTGAGAAATAGTAGTGGGATACAATATAGATCTGGAACAAGGCAATTAATCACTTCAGGTGCAGCCATACTTGCTCACAATAACTCCTATGTTTCTTCATCATGTCAAGATCTAAAGAAAATAAACCTTAATTATCTGTAGGCAGCCAAAATGCAGTGTTCGCTGTAATATCTTCAGCCAGGCCAGTTCCAAGTACATCAGATGTTACGTGGCTGCTGTGGAGGGATTGGGAAGGCAGTAGCATTGCAAAAAGAAATGCTTCCCTAAACTCATGGACATGAAGAAATCCCCAGTATGCTAAATTGTATTTGTGGAAGCCATTGTGCAGCCAATCATTTTAATAATTTAAAATCAGAAAAAAGGAAAATTGTATATTTTCTGACAACAAAAATGGCAGCAGCAGCAAAAACAACTTTACATTTTGAAGGAATATTGGGAGAAATGGTGCAAAGTTCTCTCCTAACATTTATCACACTATGAACATCAGAGTAAACCCTTCTGAAATATTTATTATAAAGGCAAAAGGAAATAAAAAGTTGATACTGAATTTAAATGTTTCTTTTTGCAAAGTAATATGTAATTTAGAAAATAAATTTAATTTGGGGGGATCGAGAAAATCCTTCACATTTTTTGCAGAATATCTTAGTCCCCTATGAGAAGCCTAAATCATTACAAATTTCTCCATCAAAATTTTGACTGAATTACCAGTTGTGATTGGCATAGAACTAAAGGGAAGTAGACAATATTCCTTTAATCATGTATAATATGAACCCACTGCCCTTAAGGTCTTCAGCTCAAACATTGCCCTACATTCTGTCCCAGGAAAGGGCAGATTATTCCCTCTACATGAGGCAGAGCAATTTCTGTGCCAAACTTAATACTCTGAAACTCTTTCCCTTGAGATGTTTATCCAGAACACACACTCCTTCTCCCTCCCAGCCTTTCAGAGAAAGCTGGAGAGTTCTTGCTCCTGTTTGGGTCTGCTTCATTAATTTTCCCTCTTTTTCTATTGTTGTTTTATGTATGTTATCGGCTGCTTTATTGCTCTAATTTATACAACACTACTGAATATTTATGAATAATGGAAGGTGTACATTTCCACGATAAAGAGGTGCATCTTAGGAAATTCCACCCCCCAAAAAGTATCAAAGGAGTCAAATCTGCACTTGCTTTCTTAAAAACTCAATTAAGATTTCCTAGGGCCCTGAAATTGAACATTTTCACATTGCAGGATCAAGGTATTTTATTACTTCCTGTTGATCCTGGTTGGGCAAGGAACTAGTTATGAACAGCAAAAAAAACTTAACAAAAAATAAAAATGCGAGGATGGCAGATATTAAAGTTGCAGTCTCAGTCAGCTGGCTGGTTTAGGGACATTCAGAGGAGCTATTAAAGGAGCAAGTCACAGACTGTTCATCACTAAATATCTACTTTGGTTCAACCAGAAGAAATTAAGTAGGCATTCAGACAGCATTAGAACTTTTCTTTGCTGAACAGCATGAGAGTTTTGACTTGAACAAGCCTGGCTGCGGAGAAATGCTCTGTTGGATTGCATAGCATTGTATTAGGTATTGTGCAAATCCTTTGCTTTAATTGCACTTCCAGGTAATTGCGAGGGGAAAAATAATGTCTTAGCTGAGGGCTGCAGTGCAGAACTATCAGAAGGAATCTCATGCAGAGATATTGAAAAAGGCATACATACTTCAGCAGATCCTTGCTTTAAAATGTACCTTTTAAAAATACTTTCCATTTTGCAGTTAGTGGGCAGTATGGTGCCCACATCAAGTACAGGCAACCACTAGAATACAAACTTCCTTCATTAAGAGTTCCAAAACTTCTCAATTTCTCAGAAGACAAAAAAAAAACTCTGCAGAAATACACAGCTCGTCTTTGCTTTTGCAATAGCACACTTATGGAAATACCTAAATTCCACTATTCTAAACATATTACTGACTATAAATCATTTCAATATATAATGTGCCAAACAAGACTTTTTTTTAAAAAAAAAAAGGATAACTTCTCAAGGTTTTCTTCAGGATCATTGGCTTTTCAGATTTCCTTTCTCTGGGGAAAACTTTCTACATTGGCCTATCTTCTGACTCTCTGCCATGACATCTCTTCCAGTTTTTTGTCTGTTGATCCGATGAAAATATTCTTCCTGAGTATCTCTAGATCTTCCAGTACAACTTTATGGTCAACTTCTGCCAGATTTTGACCACAGTCATAACTTAAGCAAATGTGGAGGTCTTACTGTATTTGAATTTCAAAGGAATATTTTGGCCATAATAATATTAATATCCTTGGCCATATTTATATTCTAAGTGGGGAGCACTTGAGTATTCTTGGGATTTCCTTGGACGCCAGCTTGAAATTACTGTTTTAAGCTATTTCACTCAAGAAGAGGAGGTAAGATTGTATCTCCTGTTTCTTGATAATTTTTATGGAGCTTATGGACCAGTGTGGTATATTGGCTTGAGTGCTGGGCTATGGCACTGCAGGGTTCAAATCTCTGCTTGGAAACGCAGTAGGTGACCTTGAGCCAGACACATTCTCTCAGCCTCAGCAAAGACAATGCCCCCTGAACAAATCTTCTCAAAAACTGAAAACAAACAGCAACAACATGAAGCTTATGTCCACATAAAGTGAAAAACATAGAATGCAGAAAGGGAGTAGTTCATCAAAAAGAAAGAATATTAAGTAATGGTTTTGAAAGGCTGCTCAAAAATGACTTTGAGATTCATCTCTTGAATTATCAACTTCTGAATAACTAAGTATGTGTACTCTTAAGAAAAAATTCTAAGCTTGTATGCTTGATAGGTACTCTAAGAAGTCACTGTTTGGCACAGTATAGGTATCATAGAGATGTTATATGATTCAGTACAAGACCTCTGAACAGTGTGTTGGTTGCCCTAATGAACATGCTGCAGGTGCAATTTATGGCAATGGATGATCAAATGAAATGCTAGCAGGCCTTCAGGCTATCTGAACGTGAGACACTGCATGAGTTTTTGTTTATTACCTATTCCAAATTATTATTTTTAATCCTATCTTTCTTTCCCTTCTAGGCAGAAAGTGGGAAAGTGTACTTGAAAGCAATACTTTTGCTTTTTTTGTATTCATTCTATAGGGTTGGAAAAATGATTTTGAATGGCTAAAGAGTAAAGACATAGTGCTTTTACTCATTCTTTTTTAAAATGTTAGTTGTAGTTTACTCCCTAGGTTTCAGATGACTGAATCATAAAACATAAAGAGGCTTGTCTAGGAAGGAGAAGAGATATTGCTGGTGTTCATCAACATTATTTTACTTTTAATTTCATTGTTTCTTAAAATAATTCATCTACGTTAAAATATTTTATCACCAAGATTTTATTTAAAATATTTCATTACTATGATTTTATTAGGAGCCCCTGATGGCACAGTGGATTAAACCACTGAGCTGCTGAACTTGCTCACCGAAAGGTCACCAGTTCGAATGAGCTCCCGCTAATAGCCCCTGCTTCTGTCAACCTAGCAGTTTGGAAACACACAAATGTGAGTGGATCAATAGGTACCACTTCTGCAGGAATTATCGGCGCTACATGCAATCATGCTGGCCACATGATCTAGGAAGTGTCTATGGATAACACTGGCTCTTTGGCTTAGAAATGGAGATGAGCACCAACCCCCAGAGTCAGACACAACTGGATTTATTGTCAGGGGAAACCTTTATCTTTACCTAAGATTTTATTAAAAATAGAGAGGAAGAAACCAGGTTAACTGGATTCACTTTGTAAAAGGAACTGGAAGTCCTTGGATGTCATCTGGATTCCCAAGAGGAACTTCTGGCTCAATTTGGGGCTTGTGTCCGATGGGTCCCTGCTGCCACCACTTCATTGTAAACAAGTAAAGTGATAATTTTTTAAATGATCAAACAATTTTCATGATGATATAATGCGGTATCAGAAAGAATAAAAGATCTCAACAAGAAAAAAAAGAAAACGGAAAGAGTACTGGAACCAAGCAATTAACTCACACAGTTGGCCATCCATATCCAAGAGTTCCACAGCCATGGATTCACTCAAACATTGCTTGAAAATATTCAGGGAGGGGAGGGGGGTGTCCCAAATGCAAATCTTGATTTTGCGATGCATCAAGCCCTACACTGATTTTATAGGTACTCCCTGCCGTAGCCTCCTCGGGCTCTGAGGGTTCTAAAGATACTGAGGGGCATTATTAATTAAAAAGAAAAAGAGAATAAGCAAAGGTAGGCATACTTATAAGAAAATATCCAAAATCCAAATCGCATTAAAATATTTCCCTAATAATGAACTTTGGCATAAAGGTAGATGATATTTTGATATGAAGAAATTGAGAATGCAGAGGAAAATACTGGTATAGCTATCTGGTATATTACAATAAATAGTAAAAAGCAAAATTCCATGTATTGATTAAAATATTGAAAGTATAGATAAATGTGAAAATATAAGATTAAACATTCTAATTTAACTATACAGTCTTAAAGCATTTCTGTAACATATCAATGGATTTGACATTACTTCCATGGCAACATAAGAAAACAGCAGTATACTCTGTGGTAATGTGTTCATAAGAGATCTATTCTTTTAATGGCTAAACTAGAGGCACAAGTCCAAGGTGGTAAATTTGATAGATCAACTAATGTTTTGCCACTGAGTGAACTGGAACGTTAACTTAAAATTCTACTAGATGTGCTTGAAACATCTACGTCAAGAAACGTCTGAGTTTAACATGATGTTTTCTGCTCAATTTAACTTCACTCAAAATCTTGACTGGTCTGCTGATGGTAACTTCCTCACACTGTGCTGTCACAGGCTGAAAGGAGGCAGGCGTTAAGCCTCGTCATTCTTAGCAGACTCTTTCTTTATCTGCAGTCATACTCTATTTCGCAGTTCAATTACAAGCAGCAAAATATCAGGGCAGCTATTCAAAAGGGAAGTGCTGTGCTTTGAACAGGAGTATAGTAAGGAAATCACAGAACAGACTCTGGAACTGTATATTTCTCAATCATATTTGGATACTAGGTGCTGACCCAAAAGTAAAAGAGAGATGGACACAGCCACTTTAGTGCATAGATAGCATAGTCTTGATCAGATCCTGAAAAAGACACTTTTTGAACAATGCCCAAAATTGCCCAACCAGGATCATGCTACTAGTTACTTCTTGGATATATATTTTAAAAAAATAAACAAATGAAAAATTATTTAAGTATATTTTAATTAATCAATAAATAAAGATGTAGTAATTAATGGTGAATGTAAGCTCTGTTCGACCATTATGCAGCTTGGTTAATAGATGCGTTGTTTCAAAACTGAATTTTCCATGTCCAAGCCAACCATCTTACCCACTATATGTCTCCCTTTCAATTGTACTATTAAGGTGCTGATAGCCTTGACTTTAATATAGTTGAGTGAAATGAGGGACAGGGCATAATTCAATCTTCTGAAGTGGAAACTAGGTCCAAGTTGAATTAGGCTGGCCCTGCAGTTCTTAGCCTTGGAAGTCTACCACTCTCAATTTGCCCTGTAAACCCCCTATAAAATCCTTCCTTGGATTTCACATTCTGGGCTTCCTGGTACCTTGGTATGGACGAATTTGTTGTAAAAGTTATTTCTTGCCTGCTAAGTATGACTACCCCTTGATTCAATGTTAGGAAAGCTGGTTAGATTTAAACTATAATTTCATGTAACATACTAGGCAGAGTAAATTATGGTTTGATCAGTTCCAGTGGTTAGCTCTGAAACAGCTAAGAGATTATGAACTAGGTATTATCCAACCTTCTTTCCTTCATTCATTCAACATCACCCAGCCACCCACACTCCCAACCAAGTTTCATTTCATACTTTCCCAACTATCCCAAACTGACTCTCCTCTCCAGAGACAACCCCCTTTTAAAAAAATTTCTCTCTCCACAAAGGCTGCTATCTCCTAACACACATTTCTCTGTGCTAGGGCTGGCTATGTTCAATTATTCTCAAGCATTGCTTAACACTTACACAACTGCCACCCAGTTGCATATTTGCAGGGGGGGGGGGGAGAAAAAAAAGGGTGTGTTTTTCTCTTTCTCCCTTTTCCCTGTAACAATATCACAATTTCACTCATCAAGAAAAAAAGTTACAAGTGTTTAATGAAAATGGTTCTAAAACATTTTCTTTGCCTGAACTGCTACAATATAAACAACTTTGGTAAGGAGATGTCATACTTCTTCCTTTTTCTTGAATCCAGATAAATAATCACAAAAATGTAATGCCCTGTGGTTGATTCAATTTGCACTAACAGTGAATTTTAATAAATTGAATTCCATCTCACATCATTTGATCCTGATGTTAACTTAAATCTGATATAATACTTTCCAGACAGGAAAACTGCTGGGTGAAGCTAACCTTAACAAATTAATATAATCTACTGCTGCCTTTGATATCATACCTCCCATATTATTGATTATACTAGATATGAAATAGAACATTACATTTATCTATGTATTAATTCTAACAAGGCTTTTAGAGAAAGACCGTTCCTAGGAATTTCACAAAAGCAAACAAAACAAAAACAAATGTTTACACTGTGAAAAGCTTTTGACTGACAAAATATTAGAGAAGGTTTTTCCACAAGTGTATGCTTGGTGCATATCAACATTATTTTTCCTTCACTCAGCCCATCATTTATGCTTCTAAGAGGCATATTTGGAAATGAACCCTGAAAAATAGGGAGTTTTTTAATTAAAAATGTTCTTTATGATGCAGGGTCACGATGCTTCTGCACAATTCCCTATGTTCTGATCAAAGCTGAATTCACAATGGCCACTTCTGAAGGATGCACAGTCAAAGCCACATTTCAGCATGACTGACCAATAAACAAAGTTAAATTGTGACAGAGGTGAATCTAAGGAATTATTTCTATAGTTGTGGTATACATCCCATATTAAGCATGATATTAAATCAAAAGGCACAGATGGCCCTTTCAACCTCCAGTCAAAGTGAGTAAAACATCCAGTATGAAATACATTCATAAATGTCCCCTGTATGTTGTTATGATTATTATACTATGACCACAGCTCTTCAAAAATCTGGACACAAACCTTAGTTTCAGAGCTTGATATCTGCCAGTACATCAGAGGAGCCTACATGTGGAACAGTTGGACTTAACTAATATGGCATGCCTTGAAGTTGTTTCCAACATATGTGCACCCTATCATGGAGCTTTCTTGGCAAGATTTTTTCAAAGGAGTGTTGTCTTCCTTTGATGCTGAGAGAATGTAACTTGCATAAGGTTACCCAGTAGATTGCCATGGAATCTTCGTCTCCCAAAAGTCCTACTCCTATACCCAAGCCACATGCTGGCTCTATTTAAATAGAAATAAATATGCACTTTGTTACTACATTTTAAATATAAAATCCTTTTGACATGGTGATGAAAACTGTGAACAGATGAGCTGTGTGCTTAGTCACTTTGGTATCCAGATGCTGCCTTTGATGGGCAGGTTCAGCTCTCTACATTCCATTCTTATAGTATGTCACCTTTATACAGGAGGTCTTGACAGTCCTTCTGAAAAAGCAGCAGTAATTTTCGTGAAACCAAGGTCCCATTTTCTAGTGGCCAGGTGGACTTCCAAAAATTTCACCAAAAAACTACTGAAACATAAAGTATAACTAGAGATAGATGGAATTCCTCTTGCTTTGAAATGTGGGTATATATTTATATGAAGAAGTACAGTTAGCACTGCAACTTATTTGAAAGGTTGCTCAAGTAGATTTCAAAGTGAGGCAATTCATGCTCGTTTATACACAGAGAGCAACCTTGGGGCCTACATGTTGCTCCAGGTTTGCATTTTGCCCACCCTTGGGATAGAGAATGCCTTCAAAGAAAGAATTACCCTGAATAAAGAAGATACATGATTCTCCTTCTACAGCTCTGATGCTTCCAAGGAGCACATGACAAGCATGTTCTTGCCTATAATTATATTTTTGGAAACATGAGAACAGAAGAACTGTTGAACATGGCATGCTGATAAAGAGTTCAAAGCACAGGTTGTATGCTGCACTGTAGATTTTTCTAAATGCTTTATATTAATGTAACTATTCTCTCAATGATAATATCCGTGCCAAGAACACAAATCATCATTCACTTTGAGGGTGGTTTCATGAAAGAGGCATAAAAGTTCATTATTCAACCTATCCATAGCTTTCTGGAAGGAAGTAGTCATTAGATTGGAATAGTAATCATCTCTCACATATTTTGTTTGTGAGTCTTTGGAAACAGATTGCTTGAATAATTTGGCAACAGGAGCAAGTGATGGCAGCCACAAAACCAGAGGAAAGAAAAACTGCTCACATGACAAGCCAAACATATTTCAGGCATTGCTTCTTTATTGAAGAGTATCTATTCTGACAGATGAAGGTAATCAGTAAGACAAAATAAAAAAAACATATATCATTGAAATAAAATATTATACTTATCGAAGAACCCGATACAATTTGATCCTCCACTTTTGCAGGGGTTGGAATGCAGGACCACTGCAAAAGTGGAAAATGCACAAACAGAAAAACCTAATTTTTTGTTTACCTGAGAGAATACCATAAAATCCAGAGTGATTTTATGGCCAACTTCTGGGAGGGGAGGACCCTAAAATTCCCCTGGATGACATAGAGATGTCTAGATAAATATTTTCTCTAGGAATCTTTAGGTCCTCCAGAATATCTATATAGTTAACTACCAGCAGAAACATATTAATAAAATTCACGAATCATCAAATCTATGAAAGTTAATTCCATATATGTGGAGGCCAACTGTAATATGGTTTCTAAATAAACTCACTAATGCTGTCTTTCCTGGCTGTAAGGGGAAGGATCACCTGGATTATCTACAGAAGTGGATACATAATTCAAAAAGGTTGTTTGGCACAAACATGGGTTGGTCCTCATTCTACATTTACTGATTGGCCCAAATGTATCAGAATAGTTTCACATTGCAGAACATGTGTAGTTAAACCCTGGACTCAAATTAATGGCCCCCAGCATGTAAAACATCAGCGGTCCCACCCAGACAAAGCCCCTTCCTTCATTATTTGAACGCACACACACACAACTGATTAACATGAAACAAGATTTCTCCACCTAGGGTTTTTCTAATTGTGTTGAGTTACAACTCCCATCATCCCCAAGCCAGGAGATAGCACATCTCAGGGTCTGG
The DNA here is from genome assembly GCF_035594765.1 of Anolis carolinensis. Classification (NCBI taxonomy): domain Eukaryota; kingdom Metazoa; phylum Chordata; class Lepidosauria; order Squamata; family Anolidae; genus Anolis; species Anolis carolinensis. The sequence goes on along the minus strand of NC_085843.1, from coordinate 121,035,614 downwards.
CTCTGAATCTCCAGTTTTCAGGAGTCATCTCCAGATGAAAGAAGAGGAAGAAGAGGAAGGTGTAGATTCTCCAGCTTTGGTGGGCTCAGTTCCAAGCAAAAGGGAAAAGATGCAAAGACAAAGGGCAAAGGGAAGGGGTTTTCCTCTGTATGTAATTACCTTCCTCTTTCTTTCCCTGTACTTGTATGAGTAGTGCCAGGGCTAACCCTTTGCTCTGATCTGCATTCACCTTTTGGCATGTAGACTAAATGAAAAGTCCAATCTCCACAAATGAGAAAGAACAATCCTTTAATTTCACTTGATACAGGAATTGCCCTTTTAGCTAATACTAGCTGTGCCCAGCCACGCGTTGCTGTGGCAAAGTGGTGGTGGTATTGGTTAAAAGTTGTTGTGGAATTTTTATTTGATGTTATTTGTATTTTTTAATTAATTTTATTGTAACTTATCTTTTTTATTTATTATATTTTATTATTTTGTTGTATTGTTTTTAGTTATTTTGTTATAGTATTTGATTGTATTAATTTTTTTAGTGTTTTTTATTATTTTTTATTGTATGATTTGTATTTATTTTATTTTTTATTCTTTTATTAACACTGGGCTGAGTGGGTTGCTAGGAGACCAAGTGGGCAGAGCTTAGCCTTCTAAGTGGCAGCAATTGGATAAAAACAATTATTTCTCTCCCTCTAATTAGGACTTTATTTTTCTTTGCTTTTTGTTGTATCAACCTAGAGGCGTGGATGATGGGTTGTGTTGTCAAATTTCGAGGTTGGGGGGCTTGTAGTTTTGTTGTTTTGTGGGTCGCCGTGATGCCATCACTCTTTTATATATATAGATTTCTGTATTAATTGTGAAACAGAAAATATGTTATCTCTGTGCGCATGAATTCGATTGCCAAACCATGAGTAGCTGTGGCTGATATTACTATATAATATGGAATGATATGATCAGGACCATCCTTAGGTGTCAGAGTCTAGGAAAATTCCAAACTGTCAAGCCTTCCAAGCCAGGTATGATGTTGAGAGAACAGAATAGGATAGAAGGAATGTCTTATGTTCTGAGCCTGGTGGCAATCAGGTCTAGAACATGACAACATGTGTCATTAGTCCAGCATCTAGAACCACTATTATGTTGAAGCATAGTTCAAACTCACAAGGACGATCCAGTAAACTGTGTTTTTCTCCCAGAGAGGAGAAGCAAGGAGCTAATATATGTAATCTCTGCTTCCTTGTTTCATACATGCCTAATTGAAGAAAAGTCTCCTGGCTTCTTAAAACAACTATTTTAAGAATGATCCCTTACAAAGTAGACCAGGATCCAATTTCTTTATTTGAAAGAAAAATCTGTTCAAAACAGAAACTCAATGCTAATAACATTTCTAGTAAATCAATAATAACTTGCCAAATTAAAAAAACAAAAACATTTATTACTACAGCTAAATGCATTCCAGAACCATCAGCCTGCCAACAATCAGATCACAACAAACAGCCAAAAGCACTCCAATAAAGCCAATTTATCACCATGTACCAGAAGGGATTCCCCGAAGATACTGCTGCCAAAACTGGAATTATCATGCCAATTTGCACCCCCCACTCACTTGCCACTCTAAATTTCAAACAATAGAGGAACAAAGAAGAGGCACAATGTATCTGATGCTGATCCAAGGATATGGCTAGATATCCTAGTCCAGGTATCCCAATCGCAGATCACCTATGACATTAGTAGAAACAAACAGGACATTTAGCTGGGCTTGGGAGGAAAACCAATGGTGTTATATCAGAATTATATATGAACATTCAAAAACAATGCTGGATCCACTAGAAACATTTCTAAGCTGCATACCTGTTTCATAAGGGAAGTGTCACCCAATCCAGAACAGGCTAAACACCAAATATGAAATCAGATGAACCTCTTCTAACCAACAATGCTCCCATTTTACTTGGAACGTCACAGATTTGGATGGGTCCAGTATATCACAGACTTCTGCTACCACTGTTCCTTATAGATCTTTACAAAAAGAAAAGAGAAATACAGGTTGAATATTCCTTATATGAAATGCTTAGGACCAGAAGTATTTTGGATTTTTCCCCCAGAGTTTGGAAACCTGTGTTTACTCAAACATATGTATTTTGGACATGGGGCTCAAGACTAAATTTATAATTCACACATGTTTCATATACACCTTATACACATATGCTGAATGTAATTTTACACATCATATTTTTTATCATAAAAGGATAGAAGCCTTGACTTCCTAGGAACAGAGTTCAAAAGTATGGATGGATCCCCGTGTGTTTCCCATCTGAAGGTGGTGGGATGATGAGAAATGCCTCTGAAAGTGACAGAATTTCATCATAAATTTACAAGGATTTGATACTTCCAAACTTAGTTTACTAGTTTATTTATAGTTTGTCAACAAAGCCCTGGCATAAATTCTTCTCTGTTATAAAAAGTCTCTAAAAAGTACAAGGCGTAAAGGCCAACATACAGCCTTAGTAAGAGTAGATTCATGAATCTGGTACCAAATGGTGAGTCAACACCCAGGTAATAAATTAATTCAATGGCCCTATTCTATTTGAGCCTAGTAACTGGAATTAGACCAGGTTTTTCTGTGAGAACAAGGACTGTAAAATTAAACCGCTTCAATACATTGGCAAAAGATTGCATTAGGACAGCTCTTGACAGTCCAGATAACTTAATACCAAATGCCTTCCGCTATCAAGCTAATTACACATACAAAGAATGCAGTACATATTAACAATGCAACTAATAAAGCAAGGTCTAACCACTCTGAGGATCTTGCTTATGAAATTGTCTGATGATTGACACCCATGTTTTAATATGCAACTTGGGATTCCTTAAGTATCCCAACTGGATAATGAAGCGGCTGTGAACAGAACACAATGAGTTTTGAATTATGTGACAAGGTACAATAAATCACAGGGTGTTTTTTTCCCTCCCATGCTGCTTAATTTATGTGAGTGAATGGCTCATTTCACTGTAGAACTGCTGTTGTTCTTCAGATTAAATAAGCAAACCTGAAGGGAACAAGTAGGACAAAGATAACCCCATTGCAGCAGATGCTTTGCACCTGTGTTTGACACATTGCTCTAAAGTTGAAACAGGCCTACTATTTCAGTGTGGGTGGGAATGAAGCAAGAATATAATATCATTTTCCCCATGCCTTCCTTGGGTTTTATTTTCTTCTTTCTGGGTGGAGGAGGAAGAGGAGAGCTGCAAGAAGACTTCTCCTTTAGTAAATGATCTACGCACAAGTCAGGCATCTTGAAACAGTGTGAATTACAGGTTGAAGTCAAACATGCCTATAAATTATTCAGTCAGCCCAGGCAATGGTGCATGAAAGCTAAACTGTAAGTCTGGCAGAAACAGTGACCGAGTTGCTTCAAATAGATGGCGGGGGAAGACTCTCTTTTATCACAGCTATTAATGACTGGGTCCTCAAAGTGACGTTGGGTGAATTTTGCACAATCATTATTCATGATGGTAACAAACAGATACACAGGTGTTTAGAATTAAGTATTAATGCTTAAACCATTTATTCCAAAACAGATTCCTTTCATTGAGACTGCCTAGTTACAGGTTTTGTTTTTATTACAGCTTCACTTGAACTGATAGCACCGCATTTCAGTGATTTGGTTCCTGACTGGAGGATCAATTCTAGTAGGCGATTCTGGAAAACTCATTGTCAGACCTGTCATCTTTTGGCTGTGAGGTTCCATACATTTTCACATTCCCACTCAGGCTGCTGAATGTCAAAATATATCATCTGAGGCCATCCAGAGATCCCACCTTCCCCAAACTGATGCCCACAAGACAGTTATGAACTAGAGCTTCCATTAGCCTCCATCTGTAATTTTCAGAGCTTGGAAATGTTGCCCTTTTAGACCACAACTCCCAAAATCCTCCAAACATCTTGACAACACTGGCCCTTGAAGTCCAAAAACAACCTAATGAAAACTGGAAATCCAAAATGCTACATAATCCAGAATTCTCCACATCAGTAGCCTCACTTCCTCATGGTTCAACATGAAGAAACTTTCATGTACACATTTATTTCCCTTCTTTAAGGTTTGTGCAGGCAGGGACAACCACCCTCCTCCCACCACAGAACCAGAAGGAAGACAAACAAAAGATGTTGAGATAACAAAAGGCCACAACTTGTTTATTAGTTACAAATGAAACAGGTTTGGCCGCCATGCATCGCTCCTGGATCAAGAATTAAACAGCTCACCACTGACAGATGCCACTTAACCACGCCAGGGGTGTGGCCATTTTCCAATTAGTTCCATTCCAGGATACCGGTACTGCTGCACTCCTAATAAGTCACTGGACATTCCCCCCCTCTGAAATGGTGGAGAGTCACACAAACCAGATCCAGGGCCCATGCCAAACTCCAACAAGTTGTGACAAAGAATATAACTCTGAAAGAAACAACATCAACATACATCTGATATTTGGGGTGGGAGGGATGGGACAGCCAAGAAGGCACTGGCTGGCGGGTCACTCAGCCCTGCCTTTTGAGCTCAATGATGGATGAATAACACAGAGGTCAGGCCTGGCCAATCGGGGGGCGGGGTGGAACCCACCCATGATTGGCTGGCTGACTGAAGTTCGCCAAATGCGCTGGGCATAGGGGGTTCCTGGGAAGGAGCCCCCAGGGAAATGGCAGGTGGGAGAGTGCCCACTGCCCCAACATTTCTGCCCGGTAAATCAGACAGGGCATATCTTATTATATATGTGCAAACATAGAAAAATATCATCACACCCACCCCAAGTCCAAAACACTTCTGCTCTCAATTGTTTCAGATGAGGTTACTGAGGTTTTTGTCCAAAACAACAGGGGGCATTACATTAGGAGGCAACTGTGTTAGATTGATATTAGACTCCAGCCTATGGTTATATCCAGGACAAATTTTGATTGTAGTCCAACATACAGGAGAAAGGTTGAGGATTTGGGCTGGCTGATGGAAACATATATAGCATCAGGAACATTTACTTTAATTGTCCGTCCCTTTCTAAGCACAATTCAGTAGTAATGCCCCCCTTTCAAAGCACATCACAATTTGGATCCCTGACATATCAGAAACCACAGGTTACCTGAAACTCCATGGACTGATTATTTTAATCATCAACATCAGAATCCCTTCTCTAGGTTCTTTAGAGGTTTCAATTCGAAAAAGATCTATCTCTTCTGGTGTGTTGGAGGGGGGGTGCCTTTGGGATACGCTCTCCAAAGAAATTTGTCTCATTTTATTCTCAACATGAAGTACCTTTTTTATTTTCCCGTATCTTTCCCATTTTGTGTGTTATTTTTGAAGAAGATTCACTTGGTTTTCTAAATGTAATCACTAATAGGTTTATTGTTTGCAAGTTGGCTTAGATATATCAGAAAAGCTCCTAAGGTTGACATATACATTTTATATACATTTTAAAATAAATACATATGTTTTACAAAGCACTAAAGATACCATATGTGGAATACTTTCAACACCAATGCATTGTACAAATGAATATTACTCATTAGAAGAAAACAAGCCTTCTGGGTACAATGAAATATTATATACTATTTAATTTAGAGTCAGTTGAAAAAACACACACACAATGAAGCAGAGGCTGAATTCTATAGACTTCAATATTCATTCCACCAAGCATGATGCTCTCATTACATACTGCTCAGATTTTTCGGTAGGATCCACATGGGGTCCAAGCTTAGTGAATCATGCCCTTTATTATAATATATTAACTTGTAGAGTAAAAACAGATTAGGAAACATGTTTAAAAAAAAAAAAAACTCGTATCATTTATTTCACAAAACAATTCCAAAAGCAGCCTACTGGGATTCTCCCCTGCTAAATTACCATTATAGGCTTCTTAATAAGACATTGTTATTAAGAAAAAAAATATGAATTAAACACTAAGCAAGCACCCTTCTACAACAGACGAGAATAAACTTTAGGACTTCTGCCCCTCCATAGCTTTACAAATGTATTATGCAATCACTCCATGAAAATTAAAGTGAGCTTTCATACTGGATCAAATTGGCTTTCTTTTAAAACGGGGAAGTCTTTTGTTTGCACTTTTGTATATAATGTCAACAATTGTTACATGTAATCTCATTTTCATATTTCCTAACTGCAGAAAAGTGTTACAACAGCACCAGCTTATGGATTCACCATAATATTGGTGAAACCACAGAGAGAAATCTACTTCAGGTCCTCATTTTGCCCTTGGAAAGTTAGACCTCATTACAGGTGAACAAACCATGGTGACACTTTAAGTTGCAGGATATCTGATGATCTATCATCCTTTCAGCATAAGTTACTATAACCCTGGTGTTCCAGTTGAAAAAGGAAATTGCCAATTGATATCAGATCCAAAAATCCACACTACCCACTTTGCCTTTGAGACAGTAGTATGAGTATTTAAATATTTTGTCTTTCTTCCTCCTTTCTTTTAAACAAACCAAGAAAGATCACCATGGGTCTCATTATCTGCATTTGTTTCTCGGCTGGTTCCCACATTTCTTTTAAAATTCTCCTATCTCTCCATTTGCAGAAGTATTTCTTCTCCTTCAGCCCTCTAAACAACTTAACTGCAACTCCCTTTTTAAAATATTTATCTCCAATTCCAAACTCCTCCATTTACAGTACAACTCCTTTATCCACAAATTTGATACCCACAATGTCACTTATATATGCTCCAAACATAACACCTCCTCCAAAGGTTTGTGAGCCTCTCTAGATCCTCCATTGTGTTTCTATGGTGGCTTCCTATTGAAATATAATCAAAATATAGAATTTACTATTATCCATGGTTCCAGGTATCCATGGGAGGGCTTGTATTTGAATGTAACCCCCTGCTGATACAGAAGCTTTACTGCAGTTACCAGTCCTATCTGAATGGGACTTATGAATATCATATGGCTAAGATCCTCTAGGAACAAACTCCTTCACAGAATGCTTTGACTTTAGGAACCCTTTTACAAGGAGGTATCCAGCAAGTAGCTCTCTGGATGGTGGCAGCAAATGGTAGCAGCTAATCTAGCCACCTGCTGCAATCACACACCACTGTTTTATGAGGAAGCCATTGTCAGGTGTCAGAATCATGGCACAGACCACTGTATCTACATATCACCACACCACACAATAAACATGATGGAATTATATTTTTCTTTTTTGATTTTTTTAATGTTTAAAAATATGTGTGGGATGCAACCTATGCATGAGGTTAAAATAGGCGTGGGATGCAACCTATGTAAAATGGAGAGGGGGGATCAAGAGCTTTTCAAATGCACTTGGCTACAGACCCAGACTTTACCCACTACTAAAGGTGGTGCTGTTGAACGCCAGGTCTGTCAGCGGAAAATCAGCGATTATCCAGAATCTTATCCTGGATGAGCGGGCAGACCGGGCGTGCATAACGGAGACCTGGTTTGATGAGGCTGGGGGGACCAACCTCACCCAGCTTTGTCCACCAGGTTACACCATGCAGCACCAATCAAGGTCTGGAGGGCGGGGAGGGGGGGTGACATTAGTCTATAAGGAGTCCATCCCCCTGACCAGGTGCCCCATCCCGCAGTCAACTCTGTTTGAGTGTGCCCAATCTGAGGGTAGGTGGCCGGGACAGTTTAGGGATTCTGTTAGTGTTCCGACCACCCCGCTGCACTACAGTCTCCCTATCTGAGCTAGCCGGGGTGGTCTCAGGCCTGGCATTGGAGTCTCAACGGCTAATAGTGCTGGGGGGACTTCAATGTCCATGCCGAGACCACTCTCTCTGGGGCGGCTCAGGACTTCATTGACACCATGACAACCATGGGGATATCCCAATTAGTATCTGGCCCTACCCACAGAGCAGGGCACACACTTGGCTTGGTTTTCTGCCAGGGATGGGAGGAAAGTGGCGGTGTGGAGGAGCTCACCATCGCTCTATTGCCATCACATGATCAGGCTTAGATTTGCTGCGCCCCCTAACCTCCGCAGGGGTGGCGGACCTATTAAAATGGTCTGCTCCAGGATCCAGATGGATTCCTGATGGCTCTTGGGGAGTTTCCTGCTACCTTGGCTGGTGATTCTGTTGACGCTCTGGTCACTCTCTGGAACAAGGAGACTACCAGGGCAATAGACACAATCACTCCAGAGCATCCCCTCTCGAGTACCTGAGCTAAACCATCTCCTTGGTTTACCGAGGAGCTTGCAGCAATGAAGCAAAAGAAGAGGGAACTAGAGAGAGTGTGGCATTTAGAGACGGACAAGCCAAACGAACACGGCTATGTTCCTACCTCAGGGCATATACCACGGCAATAGATGCTGCAAAGAACTTCTTCTATGCAGCTAATATTGCATCTGCAAATAACTGTCCAGCAGAGCTGTTCCGAGTGGTCAGAGGTTTGTAATATCCTGTCTCCCAAGATGGGATCCCTGACAACTCAGCAGCCCACTGTGAAGCATTTGCTCGGTTCTTTGCAGACAAAGTCGCTTTGATCCGTTATAGCTTTGACACGATGTTAACGGCAGTCTCTGAGGATGTACCTAGAGCATCCGTTTGTCCAATTTTTATGGATTCATTTCAATTTGTACAGCCTGTGGATGTGGACAAGCTGCTTGGAGAGGTAAGGGCTACCACATGCATCCTAGACCCCTACCCATCCCGGCTGGTGAGAGAAGCAAGAGGAGGATTGGCCAAGTGGGTGAAGGTGGTGCTGAATTCCTCCTTTCGGGAAGGCATATTTCCAGCGAGCCTTAAATTGGCTGTGATCAAGCTGCTGTTGTAGAAGCCATCACTGGACCCCACTCAACTGAATAACTTTCGGCCTATTTCCAATCTCCCCTTTTTGGGCAAAGTTGTGGAACGTGTGGTGGCCCCACAACTCCGGGCATTCTTGGTAGACACTGATTATCTAGATCTGTCGCAGTCTGGCTTCAGGCCAGGGCATGGTACCGAGACAGCCTTGGTCGCCTTAGTAGATGATCTACGCTGCGAGCTGGACAGAGGGAGTGTGCTGGTTCTCCTGGACCTCTGTGGCCTTCGATACCACTGATCACAGTATCCGTCTGTGACGCCTTGCGGGAATGGGACTTGGAGGTACTGTCTTGCAGTGGCTCCGGTCCTTCCTGGAGGGTCAGTCCCAGATTGTGTCACTGGGGGACACCTGCTCAGCCCCACAACCTTTGTCTTGTGGGGTCCAACAGGGCTCTGTATTGTCCTCCATGTTGTTTAACATATACATGAAGCCGTTGAGAGAGATCATCCGGAGTTTCGGCGTGAGGTGTCATCTGTATGCAGATGATGTCCAGCTCTGTCACTCCTTTCCACCTGTCACTAAGGAGGCTGTTCAGGTCCTGAACTGGTGCTTGGCTGCTTGTCGGACTGGATGAGGGTGAACAAACTGAAACTGAATCCAGACAAGACGGAGGTCCTTGTGGTCAATCATAAGGTGGAACAGGGTATAGGGTTGCAACCTGTGTTGGATGGGGTCGCACTCCCCCTGAAGACACAGGTTCGTAGTCCTGGACTCATTGCTGAGCCTGGAACCCCAGGTCTCGGTGGTGGCCAGGGGAGCCTTCGCACAACTGAGACTTGTGCGCCAGCTGCGCCCGTACCTTGGGAAGCTGGACTTGGCCATGGTGGTCCACACTCTTGTTACATCCCGTTTGGACTACTGCAATGCTCTCTATGTGAGGTTGCCTTTGAAAATGGCCTGGAAGCTCCAACTAGTACAAGGGGCAGCAACCAGATTAAGAACTGGAGTAGCATACAGGGAGCGTACCACCCCCCTGCTAAGCCAGCTCCACTGGTTGCCGATATGCTGCCGAGCCCAATTCAAAGTGCTGGTTTTGACCTATAAAGCCCTTAACGGTTCTGGCCCAAACTACTTGTCCGAATGTACCACCTTCTATGAACCAACGAGGTTGTTAAGATCATCTGGAGAGGCCCTGCTCTCGATCCCACCTGCCTCGCAGGCCTGGCTGGTAGAAACGAGGGACAGGGCATTCTCGGTAGTGACTCCCCAGCTGTGCCCTCCCCAGTAGTGTTCAACAAGCCCCAACTCTCCTAGGTTTTAAGAAAGCAGTGAAGATGTGGCTATGTGCTCAAGTGTTCAAGGAGTAAATGTCTGAAGTGATATGGCTTGAATCAAGGCGTACGCGAAAGGTGCCAGTGGACGAATCTAACTGCATATGCATTTTAAATTTTTATAATTCATGTTTTAATAGTTTTTAATTGATGTGGTGTTTTTGTAATGTTTATTGATTTTGATATTGTTTTATTGAATGTGTTTTGGGCAATGTAAATTGCTGACTGTTGTAAGCCGCCCTGAGTCCCTACGGGTGAGAAGGGCGGGGAAAAAGTGATGTAAATAAATAAATAAATGCCCTCCATGCCACAAAAATTATCTATTCCAACCATGTGGGAAAAAGAGTTGGTCCACATGTAATAGTTGTGTAGAAACATGAATAGAAGCAAGTCTAGTTTGTCATGCAAACTATACAGGCAAATCGTGTTGTCATGTTTTCAAAACTGCCATAAATCGCTGTCAACATTAATTGACAATCAAGAAGCAGCTATTAACAAGCCTGAATTCTCCCTAATTACCAAACAAATGTATTGAATTCAGTAAAACTAGCTATATATTTCTGTGTAAAACTAAAATATTGTTTCCAACTGTAATTTACATGGAGGACATATTTCTGTCTTATGAAGGATCCACATTTCAAAACATGTGTGTGTGTGTGTGTGTGTGTGTGAGACAGAGAGAGAGAGAGAGAGAGAGAGAGAGAGGGGGGGGGTTTTATTGGCACCTTATTCAGCCTATATAAACGGAAACCCTTTCCAACCAACCCACAGGTGACCTCCTGATAATAATGAATGCTTGGAAACCCTGTCTGCTGAAATCCTCTCTTTGGTACAACTATTAAAAGTTCAGGGCCCTGTGTTCTTTCATTTCATCTGTTCAATCAAAACTTAAAGGAAAGGGTTTCTGATAAGTTTGCTAGTACACAGAGATTCTCAGGCCAAGAGACATCATCCTGATAGAATGGTTGCATTCTACATCTGGCATGGAAGTTAAATCTATTGAATGACCTAAAGTAATTGCATTATATTAATTCAGTGGAGCATGATCATAGGGAACACTGACAGTCATTGACGCTTGATGGAGAAAGTTGTAGGCAGCCCAGCTGCAGCTAATTAGCTTGAGAGGCAAACATGCTCCTTTCTTCAACATACCAGTCCCTTGCTCTTTCTCTCTGTAGTCATCAGGCAAAGAAATGGCATCTAGTGCTTGGCTTAGAACTGCCAGCTTGTTAACAGGCTATTGTGAACCAAAGCCTTTCATTGGCCTGGGTGGCAGTCTCACCATATGGAGAGTCTGATGCACATGATGGAGACAGATCGTATCACCTGCTAGAATCAGAATATGAAACCACTTTTATAGGCACAGGAATAGAAAGGCTCCCTTTGCCCCCCATCCGTTAGCAACCTGAACTTTGATTTACTGTTTTAATTGGTTACAGAGCAGTGTCCACTGCTCACAGGTACAATGTTAGGACCATAATTAAATGTTGAGAGGAATTACAGCCTCTGTAATTTGCAATTACAGTGTAATACTGTACACCAGAGACCTAATGTGACTGCCTCTCTTGAGAAACCAATCAAGCAGGTCTCTACAATTTGTGTAGCACCAATGCTGTTCCCCCCCTTGGCTATTTAACATGACCTGCAAGGTGCTTGGCAAATTTGGTTTTGGCAGGCATTGCAGCTAGCTAAAGAAATGACAGGGTAACAGTTCGTTCAGTCGTCCGTGCACCATCTCACGCACACACAGAGAATTGTGGCATCTTGAACATTAAGGAGATTTATCTGGCATAATTTCCTTGGAGTTTGTCCACTTCATTAGTCACACCATATACAAGTTGGTACACTAGGCTACGTGTGTTATAAACCATGTATGCATGAGATAAAGTGTAATCATCATACATTTAATTATTTATGTAAAATCTTTATCCTCCAGATTAAAGAATCATGCAATGGCATGGGACTCCATTATGAAGCACTATAATCTATGGAAATTGTAGTAGTTAGGCATATAAGACTTTAGGTCGTAGAAACTCCAGTTACTGTAGCCAATAGAAACATATGGTGGAAACTGCCATCCACATATTTGGCAGACTGAAGATTCCTACCATTAGCTATAAACTTATCTGCCATATGATTTCTAGTGTTCATAAATTTTCAAGAGGATTCTGTATTTATCCACTTTTTCTAGAAACTTCACATTTCCCCATGATTACAATATCTCTTTATGCCCTTCTGGTTGTAGCTCTGTCACATCTTAGTTCTCCAGCATGGCAAAAATTATTGAGACCTTGAAAATCTTACCATAAGAAAGGCTGAGAAATTATTGCTCCTGACACCAAAAGGTTGCCACCTTTTAGTGTCAGGAGCAATAATGTCATGAGTTTGGTTCAGGACATTAATTCACAATACAAGCAATACATATATATTTTTTTTTTAAACACACAGCAGTAGCTAACTTTGATTTCAATGTTTCATATCTGCAGGCCTTATTGGAACACACAACCAATTCAAACAGTATATTAAAGACCGCTATTCCCATCTCTCTTATTCTTTCTCCCTCCTCTTTCTTTCTCTCTCTCTCAATACAGCCTATACATGTAGATCAGGCATGGGCAAACTTTGGCCCTCCAGATGTTTTGGACTTCAACTCCCAGAAATCTAAGACAGCTTACCAGCTATTAGGAACTGTGGGAGTTGAAGTCCAAAACATCTGGAGAGCCGAAGTTTGCCCAGGCCCGATGTAGACTATGTAACACAAAAAAATTGAATTCTCTTGTGACAGATTGATAACGAATTATGCAAAAGAATCTTGTAATATCTTGCATCTGATGAAGAAGAGTAAAGTCGAAAAAACTTACACTACCTTCTTTCTCTGTTAGCCTCAAAGATACTACAAGATGCCTTACTATACTGATCCAGATGAACATTGTTATGTTTTTGAATAAAATCACAACATGAGTACCACTGATTCCCTTCCTCAATAATTATGGCCTTATTAAGTAACATTACAGTAGTAATACAGAACTTCTAACAAAGTTAATCTACTGACCACTACTATCTAGGTTCCCTTTGCTTCCATGCACTGTCCTGTTGCTTTATTTGTTTCACTTAAGATCTGATTTATTGTCTTCCATTAATTACTGAACTATTTCTTTTGCACATATATTCTAGTTTTTTAAAAGTTCTTCCCTTCTTTTGTCCTTTTGTTTGGTTTTCCTTTCTTTCTTTTGCCTTGCTTACATTTGTTTTACCTGTTTTCGGGGTCCTTATTCCCCTTTCCGCCCATCATTTCATATTTCCACTTTTAAAAATGCATATGACCTCTCCCACCATTCTTCCTTCTCTAACAACTTTTCTCTTGTTTGCCTTTAATTTATGTTTCTCAAATCATATTCATTCACTGGAGGAAAACTATGCTCAGTCATCATTACCAGAGTGAAAATTGGAGCCAGCTCCTGTCCTTATAATAGCATTCTAGAAGAAGAAATTTCAGCAAGTTGCTTGTTATTTGGTGACAAAAAAAACACCTGCTGGAACTTCCTCTTTTGAAAAGCCGTTAAAGATACAGGAGCTGGTTCCAATTTTCAAACTGCTGACCCTGTTTGAGAATACAGTACAATCCCCTTATCCAAAATTTGATATCTGTGGTTTTCCTTACTCACATTGAAAAAAATATTCCCCTCTGGAAATACGTTTGGCTCTTTCTAGGTCCTTAAGCATAATTCTATGGTATGCTTCTGGCTAAAATATAGGATTCACTGTTTCCCATAGTTTCTGGTAGCCATGGAGGCTCTTGGAACATATCCCCCTGGATACAGGGATCATACTGTACTCTTTCTATTAATGTGTTATTGTGGTTGAAATAAAAAAAATATTTTCCCTAAGAATTAATGTGGCTGCTCATTCTTGCAGGTTCTATAGATAATAAATTGATAATTATTTACTTGGTAATCATGAAATAGTTTGATTATGAATTTCTCTGTAGCCTCAGTACTTCAGATACCATTTTAAGTGCAGAATAATGACAATTTGTTGTCTCTGAACCTCTGTTTTACATCAAAAATTGGTACTGTTGTTGTATTTCACTGGATGAAACATGACAGGTTGGACACAATTCTAGTGGAAATAATAGTGACTGCCAGCAGAGCTTGTTTTGTAATGTGCATACATTAGAAATGTTTTGAAAAGCAAAAGGAATTAAGATCAAGTTCCTGGAGTGTGTGGGAGTGGGTTTTAATGGAAATTTAAATTCTCTGTGACTCCACAAAAACAGCAAATCTGTCAAGAGATAAATATGCCAATAATATAAACTTTAGGCCTCATTTTTGGATCTTATGGCATTCCCTGCCATGTATGATGGAGCAAAGAGAAAGGCTCCAACCAGTCAGTGGTCAAACAGACAGTCACAGGAGGTTTGAAAGTAACACTGGGAAGCTCCAGAGGAAGAGGTAGTGATTGGAGGCCACCTATTCTGGCTGCAAGTAGGAAAGGACCAGGTGGCCACTCACAGTCCTTGTTTTTTGGGGGTTGGGGTTTTTTTTGTTTGGTTTTTTTTGGAGTCCCAGCCTGCTTTGGGCTGGGAGAAGGGATGGCAAGCAGGAGCCTCCCTAACTTCACTGCAAGCAGGCAAGCATCAGTTGCTGTCCGAGAAAATGCATCACAGCAGCTAGGATAAAGAGAAAGAACAAACTGGGCCTTGGGATGCTTTACCATTAATGGTTGAGCCTCTTGTCAACCAAAAGAGAAACTGTTTTGGAGGGAGCTCTCCAAAAACCAACAGTGCCTGAGACCCTATGTCCAGGGAATGATCATAGTGAAACATCTCTCTCAAGCTGAAAATATCTTTCCTGCTGTTGTCAAGAATGTGATGTCAATTTGCTTACCATCTAAATGAAGTATTAATGTTTATGTTGATGGTGTGGAAAAGAGAAGTTGGCATAGCTATAATATTTGTTGTTGTTGTTGTTGTTGTTGTTGTTGTTGTTGTTATTATTATTATTATTATTATTATTATTATTATTTTATTGCCCGCCTATCCTTGCAGCTTGAGGTAGGGTACAACATAGTTAAAACAGCAAGGCAGATCAAAGCACTATTAAAATACATATATCAAATACACACGGGTAAAATGCAGCTTAAAATTGGCTGAAGAAGTGGAACCATGGACTCCTGCATGTGCGAAGTCGATACCAGTGTACTGACCAATATCTGACAGCAGCCGAACATCAGTCCTGGATCTCCCATGTCAATGGACAAGCCTTTGCAGTTGCAAAATGAAGAGCTTCAGAATATCAATATGGATGTCATGAACATCATACAGTATGCAGAAGATATGCATTTCTACTTGAAAGAGGCTGAAGTAAAATACAGTTCCAACCCATGCTACATGAGGAAGCACCACAAAATCACTTCTGGAATGCGTGCCATCTTAGTGGACTAGCAGGTGGAAGTTGGAGAAGAATACAATCTTCAGACAGAGAAACTGTAAACTACATGGATAGGTTTCTTTTTTGCATGCCTGTCCTCATAGAGAAACTAGCTTGCAAAAACACATGAAATATGAAAAAATCTATCCACCTGGAGTAGAAGAATTTGTGCATATAAAAGATGAAACAGTCCAGAAAGGTAGAGCTTGTGCCATCTAGCTTGTTAATTTGCCTACCTCTGGGCTACACCACCAGTACTACTGCCTAAGGTCCATTCTGACTAGCTAACTGGGTGTGGCTCTTCTCAATTGCTGCCTAGACAGTCCAGTTCTCAGCCAAAAACAAGCAGCAGCATCAAAGGGGAGTCCACTGGAGCCTGAAAAAGCCTTATTCCTGCTCCAGAAACAGCCCAGCTTTGCTATTTTGCTTGCCTACTGGGCTACACCACCAGAACAGCTGCCTGAGGTCCACTCTAACCAACAACAACTAGGCCCACTAGCAGTACAGGCTTTATGTTTCTGACTGGCAGAAGAACTCTTATTCTATTTTAATGTGTTATATGTTGTGTATTGTTCTGTAGTAACACCCCCCCCCCCAAACAGCTCAGTGGGTGGGCACTGGTCACTCTGGGACTGATACACCAACTGGAGGTGAGAGAGCCTGCTGAGGGACTGGGTAGAAGTGAAAGGGCTACCCATAATCACCTAGCTGGTTACAAGGCAGTTCCCTGGGTGTTGCCTGACCAGATAACTAATCAGCTGGATCGACTGGGAACACACCCATTGATTGATAGGGTGTGTCAAGTGTTGTTGTATTAACGTCTAACCATTTGAACCTTGTTTTTTTCTTATTTGTTTTAGGGTTTCTTTGTCCATGTATTGTTTGTTTTGAACCCAACGTATATGGAAATGGGAGTGGCAATACAAGTTGTAAAAGACAGAGGGAGATATGGCAATGGCAGGTCACATGTCCCTACAGAGGAAGGAGAGAAAAGTGTTTAAAACCTATCTCAGTTTCTGGTCACTCTGCCAGCCTGGGGAACTTGGAGAGTGAACCAAGCCACCTACTAAACCTCACCTGGTGCCAAGTCTGTTATAAAATAAAACATATATCATCAATGATCTCCTATCTTAGTGTACAGGAGTCAGTATAAGGAGTCAGAATTGTAGTTTTAACAGAATCTGAAAGCAATCTTAATAAACATATTTTTTTCTAAATAATCTTTGAACCATTAAAGATTTTTTTAAAGACTTCTGAATTGTGTTTTGTCTGGAACCTCATGCAATATTCTCCTATGTGTACATGTGACTTTAGGTAGCCTGCCGACTTATGGTGACTCCCATGAATTACCAGGGTTTTCTTAGGCAAAAAATACTCAAGAGGCAGTTTTGCAAGTTCCCTTGGAAAAATGCCCTAAACACCAGAACCATTCAAAACCATCTGTTCTGTAATGTTAATGATCAATATTGTAATGACAGTAGAGAGCAATAACTTCAAAATCTACACTCTGTACATTCAGAAGCAAAGTTGAAGGATGGATGATTCTAAAGTCGATCGTCATTCTTCTGAGGCAGAAAGACAAGAACAAAATTCAGGAATCTTATTTAAAAACTGCTACTTTTCAAACATATTCAAGATCATTTGAACTAGTATTTGGTTTAAGTTTTTAACAAGTTACAGATCACCTCTCTCAGGTTACCATTACTAGCATTGCTAATGAATTGTTAATAAGTTGTTGATTCCCCTGGTAAGCGATCATCAATAGCTGCAGGGGTGGTTGCTAAGGCATAGCTCTGCCACGTCTAATTCATGTAAAGCAGGATTTACACACAAGTTTCATTTCTACACTATGTGTCTTTCAAGCTCGAAACATTCAAAATGGATTTGATGTTACATAGGAAATAAAATCTCTTATTGTGTCAACATCAAATGGAAGCATTATCTCATCCTCACAAAGACACCAATTGAATTCCACAAAAGAAGACATCCAAATTTCCCCCAAATTTTTCTTTCAAGGAGAAAGAAAAATTGAGCCAGTTTTAAATCTATGCCAACAGAAAAGGTTAATATCTAAAATTTTAGGTGTTTCTATGTAATTTTAGGTAACACTCTTTCTATGAATGGTTATAAAAGCTGAACAGTAAAGAAAATTGACAGGAATAAAATCAACTCATTTCAGATGTGATGTTGTAGAAGATTTCTTTGGGTAAAACAAATTGCTAAAAAGAATAATGAATAGGTCTTACAGCAAATCAAGCCTTAACCCTAGAAGACAATATGGCTAATGGATATTTTGGTCATATCATGAGAAGGCATGATCTACTAGAAAATGCAGTAATGTTTGGTAAGATAGGAGGTGGCATTTCCAGATACACAGACTAAACCAAGGACGCCACAGTCCTGGGTCGGAAATAAATGAGCAGCCTTCTTGATGAGAGAGTAATTTAGAGATCTCTCATTCATGGGGGTTACCATAAGTCAAAGTCAACTTGATGGCAGGTAACAACAACAAAAACAATCTGCTAACAAACAAATGGATTATACAGAATGACACTAAGATTTTAGAACTTAGTAAGATTGGCTATTATTATTATTATCTGCTCGTACTACTAATACCACTGCTACAACAATGACAACATCATCATAATGGTAATATTGAATATTTGACTATCAAATGAAGATCATTTGTACTATTGAGCTGTAAGCTAGTAGACAAGGTCTCTGGAGAAAACAAGAAGACTAAGAATATAATCAAATATGATTACCTGTGATTCCTTGTGCAGTCACGGGGAATGCATGAAATTTACAAAGGGAAAAAATGGAAGAAGTCCTATTGCACAAGCAGATATCACTTGTACAAATCTGGTTTCAACCCAATATTGTGACAGAAGATCAGAAACATAATTTGATAGAAACAATATCTAATAATGTAACAGATGCCAGTTCTTAATAATCAACTCTAAGAACTGTTGAGAGAAATCAAAAGGCACAACGTAACTTAAAGCACCTCTAGAAATATTTATTTTTTTTAAATGTGAAAAGCCTCTTAAATTGTGCCCCACTGAATAAATGTTAAAAGATGAAAACATTGAGTTTTAATGTTTTCCAATTTGTCTGGTTTCAACTGATGCATCAAATTTCCTATTAACATTTATTCCTGAATTTAAATATTTAACATTTCATTCCCAAAGGCTCTTTCTTGAACTGATAAATATTTGTGGCATTCCACTTTTTTATTATACGTGGTGAAAATAATTTGTGTTCAAGTGCTACAGTATCCTCAAAGGCTGTGTGTCTCTGCAGCTGCCAACCTTTTAAGACCCCTCCTCCTCCCAACATAATTCAAGCTTGGCTTCAACAGTACATATCTGTCATTTTTCTCTCTGTACATACTGATATTTCTAGAACCTTCAAAGATGACTCACTGAAATCCTCACTTGTCAAAAACACAATTTTCTCTTAGGACTTCATCAGATAGACAAAATTGCCCATCCTATGATGCTTGGACCTCTCTTTAGGCACAGAGCCCGCCAGATCCTATCACATGACATTGATCTACTTCCAGCAGGACTCTGTGTCTGGGGAGAGGTCCAAGCATCGCAGGAGGCAGTGTGGGCAACATGGGAAGCTTCCCGTGTTGCATGGAAAACAACGGGGGGAAGCCAGGAAGCAACACTTCCCCTTGTGGAATGAGGTGAGAGGCAAGGTGGGCAAGGTGGGGTTTCTCACACCCTACATCAGGCCCTGCCAGATTTGCCATAATTGGTGGTGAATCCGCCCCCGCCCCCCCCCCCCATGTGATGAAGTCCTTAATCCTGACATGCCAAAAAGCAAAACTATAAACAAATCATGTAAAAAGGAGAGTGGCTGTTGCTAAATACAATATTCACTGAAAGTGGTTGACATTGTTCATTTTTGTTAATATAAGATACAAATAAAAGTTTATAGTACAGTAGTCTTACTTATCCAAATAAACAGGCCGGCAGAACCTTGGATAAGCAAATATCTTGGATAATAAGGAGGGATTAAGGAAAAGCCTATTAAACATCAAATTAGGTTATGATTTTACAAATTAAGCACCAAAACATCATGTTATACAACAAATTTGACAGAAAAAGTAGTTCAATACGCAGTAATGTTATGTAGTAATTACTGTATTTATGAATTTAGCATCAAAATATCATGATATATTGAAAACACTGACTACAAAAATGTGTTGGATAATCCAGAACCTTGGATAAGCGAGTCTTGGATAAGTGAGACTCTACTGTATCAGTATTGCTCAAGGGCAACTTGTGGAAAGGCTGAGTAGTAAGTAAAATCTCTGTATGAATTATTCTCAATATTGTTTTTTCTAACTATTCAAAAGTAAGAGTTAGAGTGGACTCCAAATATAACTACTTAAGAGTTAACTACAAATGTGACAGTTACTACCATTCATATCAGTGATGCTAACTTTGCAGTTTTTTCAAGAGAAAAATGGTGATTTAGATTGATATGGGAATGAATTCAAAGTAGCCTAACTAGTCTTTCCCCTCTATAGACATGAATAGAATTTCACGATCACTTGCAGACTTAGGCCCCATCTACACTGCCATATACTCTAGTTTCTGAATCCAGATTATCTGCTTTGAAATGGATTATATGGCAGTGTAGACTCATATAGTCCAGACACTGGATTTAACGGCAATGTAGATCCAGGCTCAAGAAGGAATCTTTCATTCATTTCTTGACTCCCTTGTTATGTTAAGACTACAGGCATTTAATCCAGATCAGAATGTAGATTTAAAAGACCCAGTTTGCACATGAATAAGTCTACACAGGAACTATAAAAGAACGGGGAAAGATGAAAGACTATTTACACACCCTCTGGGTCTCTTAAATCTACAGTCTAACCTGGATGAAATGTCTCCCAAAAAACCCAAATGTTTGCTCTCTTTTTTCCCCTTACCTCCTGGCACAGAGCTGCAGCAGCCATTGCTTAGTGGTTCCTGAAGACAAGGCATGAGCTCCACCAAGCCTGGGTCAATGGGGAAGGCTTCCTTTCCCTCCACAACTGTGCAGCAACCTTATCCTTCCTATCTTCCTACCAGACATACTTTAGATGGTAGGACCCAATTTTCAAACACTTATACAGGAGAGAGAGAGAAAAATTGAAAGAGATATGCTATATATGTCCAGAGCCACTTAAATCAATAGGAGTCTCAGTCTCACACTCTAGAAAAACATTAAATCATTCAGTAGTAGATTAAAGAATATGCAAAGCACTGCAAATCAGCCGACTGTGCCAGTCCACCTACATCATATGGACTTTGGAATTGTATTTAAAACTATGAACACACAAAAAATCAAAGCACCATACTGTTGCAGGCTGCAACTTGCAGCAATGGATCACAACTATGAGATGCTACATGGAAACAACACACACATTATGAAGAAGGTAATAGATACATAAAAGTCAAGATCTCCCTTGCAACTTCTTGGTTTCTAAAGGGCTTGAAGTGAAACACAGTCCCGAAAATTCAGAACACTGGAAGAAAAACCCTAGTTGTGTGCATAAATATCACAAATTGCTTATCTCCCTTTTGTTTCCAGCTACTCAGTGTTGGGATTTAATTTGGCCAAGGACACAAAAATACTAAAACACACAAAATGGCTTCATGTTGTCTCACTTTCTCCACAAACAATTGTCTGCACAGCTACAGGGAGGACATTGCCTCTGACAATGTTATTTTTGTACCATTTTGTTCTCAATCTTAAAGTCTTTTCCAAGATTTTTATGGTCTTTCTTAAAAGCTATAACAGGCCCAATTGTTGTTCATTGTTTTACAGTCTGTCAGGTGATTCCTCCTTTTCCGGTGGCTGGAATGTGAGGACATGATGAAAAATATTGCCATCTGTGAAGTGGAGTGAAGGTCCTGTGTCTTGCAGAATGCACAACCAGGTTGGCCTCAGGCCTGGAATTTCAATTTACTCTCCGAGCTTTACTTGGAATGCCTAAATAGGAAGGTAACTGAAGCATTAAGGCAGAAGAATGCAAAGAATCTGTTTCCCACAGTATTGTAGTGTGCATTATAAAATGTTCAGGTATATATGTGGGTATTTAGAAAAGCATGCAATATGTACTGAGAGAGCATAATTAGCAATGTTTGTTCTAATAATACTGGGACATGACACTTGAGGAAAACCTGGAAAACAATCAATTTATTTTGAGTGATGGTTGCTATGCTATAATTATCTCATTTGGCAGAAATGAGAGCAACCAATCGATCATTTAACTGATTACATAAGTAGGTAACAATCCACACCTTCAACCGGTGGTATGCAAGTTAAGCAAGTTAAGCAGGGCAAGGTAAGGATTTTAACCAAGGGGTTCCAGTGCTGCTTGGCCATGCAACCACCCAAGCCATTTCAAGGGTATGTAGTGTAGCCTTTAGTGGTGCTGATCTGGAGCATTCCATTCCTAGAACTGATCCAAGATGTTTGCTCCTTGAGAAAAAAAGCAAAGTGGAACCTCTCTCTTCATTATTTCATGCACAAGCTGGACTGAAAGATTCAGTTTGGTGACAGATCAATGACAGATCAAAATCTATAACAGACAGCAAGAATCTAACTTAAAATACCACTGGGAATGGCACATTACAATACTATCTGATGGAGTCAGAACTTCAGGCTTGTTCATGGCCTGGCAGTCCAAACTCTGAATCTGTTCCCTTAGGCTCCAGAACTGCTTCTCACACTTTGAAGTATTCATGGAAAGTAAGAGAAAGCAGCTTTCCCCCTTCCAACTAACAAGCTGGAGAGGGCCTTTTCTGCAGTAGTACCTTAGTTGTAGAAATCCTTATCTGAAAGTCTGCGAATGGCAAACTAAAACCTGGCTTTTTATTAAAGCCTTCAGGCCAAATTGATTTTATTCCAGCTTCACATGTTATTATATCACTCAAGATTACTTCAACTGGTTTTCAGTTGTTGGTTTTTAAACTGAAAAACTACTTAATATATAATTAATTTCTTAAACTTTTATTGTTTTGATTTTATTGTAAGTCACCCTGAGATTTTAGATAAAATGCAGGATATAATTTAATTAATAAATAACACTATGTAACAAATTTTTAAAAAATTTCTATTCCTGGTTTGAAAGTGTTATTTCCTGTTTAATTGTGCGGTACTTACTTTGAAAGTAGTTGGTATACTCCAGAAACTTTGATTCGTTTTTGTGGCTGCCACAAACTATGTTGAATTGGTTGAGACTATTAGATATTCATTGAAAAACTATAGCAAAATGTAACTGCAGGGTGTCTATCAAAAACAATGTTTTTGCAGTTTAATAAACCTTTTCTATGTTTTTATGATAGAACTAATTAGGAAATGACATTTATAACCCAGGGGAAAAAACCGTGTTATATAGTGTAATGGTTAATTTCTAACCTTGTCTCCCAACATACTTCAATATTTTCCTCTCTGGAGTCCCAAAGTGTGTTTTAGAAGATATCCTTAGCTTTGGAAATTGTTCTTTCTAGGAAGATTACCGTATATACTTGAGTATAAGCCAAGTTTTTCAGCCCTTTTTAAGGGCTGAAAAAGCCTCCCTTGGCTTATACTTGAGTGAGGGTCCTGGCCGGCTTATACTCAAGTATATATGTCAAGAGTCAGACGCCAATTAACAAACAAAACAGAGTTTATTCAGGAGATAAGCCAAAAAGTAAACATAAACACAGAAGATATCTTGAAACACTTCATTATCAATGTTTCAAGAGCAGTCCGAACAAAAATATAACTAAAAAGTATGTCTTAACAAGCCAAGCTGTTTATCCACGGAGGCATTCAAATAAAACTAAAAAGACGCTTCAGTTCAGCTTAGAAAACAAATTGAGTTGACTACTAAAAAAATGGCAAAACAAACAAGAACTTGAAACCTTCCAAAAGCTGCAATGAGTAGCTGAAATCCAGAACTCCAAGCAGGAAAAACAAAGCTAAACAAACTTAGTGCAAAAGGCACTTTTGGTTCCAAGCCGTTACTGTAACAGCCAGCCGGCTCTGTGGATTTAAAGGGACGGTTCCCAAAAGAAAACACCAAACTGGTCTGAAAACAAACAAACTAGAAATGCAGTAAACTGCTTCCACAGTGCAGATAAAGCCAAGAGCTCCAAGAGGAGGGTGAAGAGACGTCGTCAGGAGGATCCAAGGTCAGGTCAAGAGACAGCAGCGAAATCCGGAGGGCAAGCCAGTAGTCAAAAGCCGAGAGTAGTCGTCAATCAAAGGGCGAAGACAGAAGCAAGGTCAAATTCCAATCCAGGGTCCAAAGAGGGTGCAGTCATCAAAACCAGGTCCACGAAAAGGCACAAAGAGCCAAGCAACGATGGTAACAGCAGATCAGAAGCACAGTCCCAGTCCAGTCTTCATGAATGCACAGAAATCCCAATGGCGCCTCAGCAACACCTTGCCACACGCAAAGTGAAGTGGCCAAACATTCCCATTTTATTCCCCTTCCTCTTGGGTGACCAAACACTCACACCCAAACACCAGGTGTCCCAGATCTTACTCAGAGTCCGAACTCCACACAGCTAGGGCTCGTGGATCAGGAGTGCCTAATAGTTCGTCGGAGTCCCAATCATCCTGCCCATACTTAGCCCCATGAACACTTAAAGAACCATCCTTCCTTCTCCAAGCATCCCAAGTGGGATCTGCTCCTGCAGACACCCCAGGTTCAGTAGTATCCATAGGCCCCAAATCCCCAGACATCTCCGGTGGCTGTGCCCATTCAGTGCCCACTTCCCCAGCCACCACCTGTTCCTCAGCATCCATTTCTTCCCCAAACTCCCCATCTGAATCTTCCTCAGAAGATTCCCCACTGAGCTCTCTAATCCGTTTCCTGCGCAACTCCTCCAATGAACCCTCATCACGAGGGTTTTTTCTTCCTCTTCTAATCCCATCACCATCAACCATAATCCCCGAAGGCGCAGTCACAACAATATAGGTGATCAGAGTTGGACAGTCTCATCTTATTAAAGTCTTGTTATTACCTTAAATTACAGTTTTATGTAAATATTCAAAAACATTTAACCTACTGATACCTCAATTAATGTAATTTTATTGGTATCTATTTTTATTTTTTAAATGTACCAGTAGCTGCTGCATTTCCTACCCTCGTCTTATACTTGATTCAGTAAGTTTTCCCAGTTTTTTGTGGTAAAATTATGTGCCTTAGCTTATATTTGGATCAGCTTATACTCAAGTATATACAGGGTACTTGGATACATTAACCTGCACCTGGAGATCTCAGCATATTGCACTTGGTATTTAAGGCAAATCCATTAAAATATATATAAATCTCCTTATTCTACACAGAATTCAAAACTTACTCTCGTCATAAGTGTATGTTACAAAACCCTTCAGTAACATATTAATACCCTTGCAGTATGCTTACTTCTAATTTCTGTTATCTCTAACCCAAATCCTGGAAGAACAACGCACATGAACATGGAGAAGAAAGCAAGAAAGACTGTTGTTTCTGGACTGTCAGCTTTGGTTCATAATTAGCACTTCCAGTAATCATTTCATATAAATGCATGTTACACAAAGTGTTTCTAACTACCCTAATAATATGAACATTTTATCTGGAGGAATCTGTTTTACTTCTATTTTAAAACTACACTCCTATTTTCCTCATAAGATGAATAGTATCCCAGGAACTGGCATGTGGCTATGTGTGTATCTAATACATTAACATAGTTATATTCACAGTAATAGTGGAAAATGAAGACTCCATTAACCACAACAGCTTGAAAAAAATTCTACAATGTTTGGATACTACTAACTTTTTAATGTATTAATTTTTTATTGACATAATGGCCAACCATTCAGTTCTATCTTTTAATGCAATGCTGATAAATGTAGTATTAGCTAACTAACTTATTTTCTTTCTACTATTATATGGTATTACCTGGATTTGAAATGTCTTTCATAATGGGTGAAAGGCTCATCCTGAAAATTGTGTCCATTTGTCCTAGTCCTCTTATAGAAGTGTTATCAAACTATGTGTATACCTCCTGTCAAATTCTTATTATTTAGCACTGGAGATAAGAAAGCCAGAGATAATAAATGTCAGTACAATAGGGAAAATCCTCACAAGTAAATCAGCTTCTGTTTATCTGTAGTTCTACCTCTTTAAGGTTTGCAGCAGCACTCTGTAAAATTTGCAGCAGGATTTTACATAGTTTATAGTGTCTTCTCTCATGTTAATTGGTATCATAGGCTGTTCCATCCGTTGCACAAATTGAACATCTGTCTTGCACGCTGAGCAGCCAACAACTGAATGCTTTCACCACAGCATTTCACTCTTACATTAACAGACCATAATGCAAGAACTGCAGTATCTAGCTGGTAAAACAACCATATGGGTTAGAAGTTAGGTGTCATCACAGCAGTCAGCTGATCTGAGAACCATGATGGAAAAGCATAAAGCAAAGGTGAGAGTAGCGACTGCTGTAGGGATACTGGTTTACTATAAGAGGGAGAAAGAAAAAGAGACCAGTTTCATTAAAGTTTCAGGCTACAAATCAGTCAAAGAAGAGAGAACACAAACCTGAAGAGAAGGCAGAAGCAGCTCAAACCATAGAGTTGACCAAGGTATGTCAGGCCATGGCTACACAGATGAAATAAAGTGGATGCATCTTGCAAATGCTGTGGGAAGTCCACATGATGTACAGCTAAATTGGCAGCAGAAGTGCTGGTCCAAGTTGTCTACCTTGAATTTACTTTGGAGCTTCCTGGAAGTTTTGGAGCAATACCGTATGGTTAAGGTGTGGACAGCTGATTCAGGCTGGATTCAATTCAGTCCGGTGTCCACACATACAACAGACTTTTGGTGTTGCCAGCCAAAAGCAGCTCCTTGGAAGGGTCTTCTTGATGACATTGCTTCTTCTGGTCAGTGACACAGTGGTGGCAGCGGTGGCCCCAATGTGCTCTCAGTTTGGCCAGGCACCTACACACCAAAAGGGCTCTGAAGCCCTCTAGATTATTTTGGTAGCATGGATGTAGCCTCAGATTTGAAAAGCACCTAACTGATTTCTGGCACTGCCATATCTCTTCTCTATCTGAGGACTTTGTTGAATCTGAACAAATTAAAAAAATGAGCTGAGAGAAATTGAATAGAATGTGTATATCAATGTTTTCCTTCCGAGTCGTAAAGCTGGCAGGTGTTAAATAAAATCTGGGTTTGGAGCTGAGAAGAAACCAGCATGATGAAAACTGCAAGTTAGTCAGTCAGTCAGTCAGTCAGTCAGTCAGTCAGTCAGTCAGTAATGTATATCATGCCACAAAAATAATATATGTAGCTAGTTAAAATCAAAATAGACATTGCTGGGGTACTTCAAAGGAAAAAAATATATGTCCAAACAGATATTGGTTCACAGTAATCTAGCTGTCATTCATCCCAACACTAAGGGAGTGTGATAGATTGTGGTTCACACTATGCAAAAACCTCAGACCATATTTTCTTGTCTTGGGTTTGAACAAAATGTCCCACAAAAGGCTGGAAATGAACAGCTACACTTAACCCTCACATTAGTGCACCCTGTGAACTGTAGAATATTCTGACATGGCTGTATTGCATGCTATTAAAATGTCTCATTTCCAAACAAGTGTTTCCTGTGCAGAATCGTACATATTCCACCCAAACACCTAGATAAAAAGGGAGCTTAAAATAAAACAGAAAATGTGCTTTTTGTTTAGTGAATTATTTTCTAATCATAGAATCATAGAATTGGAAGAGACCACATGGGCCATCTAGTCCAACCCCCTGTCATGCAGTGAATTCCACTGTCTCTACAGTTTCCCCTGAATTGGGTGAATCTATTGATAACCAGTCAATTGAGAGCAAATGTGGCATAGTGGTTTAAATGCTGGATTGAGGGTTTGATTCTCCTCTCACTCATAGGAGCACTAGGCAATTCTCACTCAGTCTAAGGGCCTCATCACACAGCATTTATCCACTTTAATCCACTTTTAATGCTGTGACTGCTTCCTGCAGAATTCTGGGCTTTGTAGTTTAGGGAGACCCATGGCTTCTTTGGATGAGCAGTTTAAAGGCCCCTCCCTAAACAACAAACCCCAGAATTCTGCAGGCGACAGTCACAGCATTAAAGTGGATAAATGCTCAAGTGTGATGAGGCCCTAAGAAGAAGGCAGTGGCAAACCTACTCTGGAAAAAAAATCTTCCTGAGAAAACCATAAGACAGGGTCAAAATCAACTTGGAAAAACACTGCAACAATAGTTGACAACAGAGCAGACAATTTCCTCTTTCCTTTATCATATTTCATTGTTCATTCCATGTTATTTCCAACTCTGGTATCAAAGTTTCTCTTAAAGCCTAAAACATATCTACTTAGTTAACTGACATATATCTTCAGACTTCAACCTCTCATCAGCCCGAACTGTCATGCCCAATAGTCAGAGAAGATGGGAGGAACAATATAACAACATATATACATTCTCTACATCTGAAATAAGACATTTAAAATATATATTTTACATCTCGTGTGCCTAAAATATCCTTGAACAACTGCAATTACAGGTAGGACCGCATTGTTTGTAAAAAGGGACAGCAAAAAAAAAGCACATAGGACTATTCCGTGCATTACATGGCATGAAATCTCGCTTTACCATTTAATGAATACCCAATAGGGAGCTATGGTTAATCACAATTACCCGAGAAGGATGATATATAATATCCGTAGCAGCAGTATCCAACAAAATAACCACACTAGTTCATTCTAGCATAAAAAGTCATGCACAAAAATTTATGCTAGAAATTTCTTCTTCCTAGTTAGTCTCAAATGTCTACTGGATTCTTCTGCATTTTTGCATGATACCAATG
Source organism: Anolis carolinensis (assembly GCF_035594765.1). NCBI lineage: Eukaryota > Metazoa > Chordata > Lepidosauria > Squamata > Anolidae > Anolis > Anolis carolinensis. Next base: position 121,007,218 of record NC_085843.1, on the reverse strand, counting down.
CTTGCACATTCATATTCCATACATCTCTGTTAATTCATGCATTTTGACTTGTAATCAAACTTTCTTTTTATGAGAAAAGTTATGAAAATTATGATTTTCCCATCTCCTCCCCATAACCATTGTTATTCTTTTTTAATTTAACCTGCCTTTTAACAATGTGTATGTTGTATTTATATAGTGTTTTATCTCTTTGTTTTGATGATGTTTACCCCATCTTGAGATATAAGGAGAGGCAGGTAATAAATGTATTAATATTATTACCGACAATCCCCAAATTATGAACAAGATAGGTTCTGTAGGTTTGTTCTTAAGTTGAATTTCAATGTAAGTTGGCACAGATACCTTCTCTCTCTCTCTCTCTCTCTCTCTCTCTCTCTCTCTCTCTCTCTCTCTCTCTCTCTCTCAGATATTGAAAAATTTGGCTTGTTGTGGAAACAAGGATTGACGAGAAAGCTTCAGTAAATACACCTTTTCCCCATGATAACCCTTCCAAGAGTATATTTCTCTTCCTTGGGGTAAATTCTTCTCACTCCCTGTGGTATCACCCCCATTTGTAACTATGAGTCATTTGTAAGTCGGATGTTTGTAATTTGGGGACTGCCTGTATTATTATTCCTTCTCAAAATCTGCTCCTGAGAGAGGACCTTGGAAGAGGCATAGGATATATTCTAGCAGGCTTCCGAAAGTGTAACCTTTTTTGGTCTACTTCCTTTCCTATTATTTTACTGAATAAATAAGGTTTGCCAGTGATGTGAGGAACAGACAGAATAAAACATTTCCAAATTAGTAAGACTGCCAAAGCAATATGTTTGCAAGAAACAGCAACATATGAACAAGGAACTTGCCAGGTTCTGCCTTGATCCTTTTTGAGAGATCATTCATAAACCTTTACAAATAATGTGACATTAAAATTATTTGATATTATAAGGATTTGTTTTAATGCCTTCTTAATTTAGGCCCCATCTACACTGACAATTTAATGCAGTTCAAACCTAGCTTTAAACTATGGCAGCTAGACCACAAACGTCCATGAAAGCAAATGAAAGAAAGCCCTTAATGTGCATTATTAGGGTCTCAAACCATTTCCAGTATTTCCTCTCTAACCATGCACACAGCAAAACCACTTTTTCATGTCAGTTTGAAACTGCATTAAATGGTTAGTGGAAATGGGGGTCTTGGTGTTTTGCTCTTACCAAGGTTACCAAAATATGGCCCTTCTAGAACAAGTAGAAAACTGGCATCAAAATAAAAATCCCACTTGCAGAAACTGCAGTTGTAATAATATAATTCAAATATATAGCTATGTTAGGCAATGTCTGCACAAGCCAAATAAAGCAGACCTTGCCATTGCTGTGAAGAGTCCACAAAACATATGGTTGGATTTGCAGCAAATGTGCTGTTTCCAACTGTTAATCCAGGACAAGAGGAAACGGAATTTATTCCAGAGCTTCTAGGAAATTCTGGAATGATTCCAGTGTTTTTGAAGTTTGATAGTTGGCTCAGACTGAATCCAACCTGAACCAGTGTCCACACAGCCCAAAGACCCACTGCTGTCAGTATTGTGGATGCAAATGTTTATGAGCCCATTCAGCTTGGCCAATAGTTAGGTACTGTAGGACATTTAGTACAAAAACATGGCGGAGCAACAGTTTCTCACTCTTGAACAAATTATTCCATTTGTGGGCAAACCTCTGAGATAAGTGACATCAAATCAATGAAATTTAGTCCTAGGTAACAAGATTCAGAATTGAAGGTTAAACTATTTTGACAAGAATAGTTTCACTAAGGTGGTCTCCTCCAATATATCTCAGAGAATTTTTAGACTACACATGGGATTAATCAGTTGGCACATGGACAATCAATGATGCTTTATCTTTAATAAATTTTAAAATAACAACTCCAAAACGCCTGCACTGCTATGGATGTAAATGCTGCTTTCCGGTGACATTTCTAGGTCAGAATGACAGGACGGTTCAGGACTGAGTTACCCATTACTTGTTTCCTTGTAAATAGGCTGAAGTTGCATAACCCTTAGCTCTGCTTTCTTTTTGCTGTAGAGGCCCTTGAACATGATGCCGTGAAGAAAGCCTGACAGCAACATGAGAGACACAAAGAACACATTAGCATGCTGGTCACCAGCAGTAACAGCTGTTATGTAATATTCTAAACTGATTTCCTGCTACTAGAAGTCTGGAAACAGCACTCCAAAATAATTCAGTCCTGGACCATGTATCCGTTCCGATTTCACTTAAAGTGAACATCAAGAAAGCTACCCAATTAAAACTGAATATAAGCTGGAAAGATAGGGTTGATGATAACATGTTTGTTTAATGTTAATCTAAGAAAAAAGGTTGTTGTGACTAATACCCATAATTATGTTTTTAATGTACTTAGTAGTCTTATTCACAAAAGCAGTTAAGCAATAACAAAACCAAATTGTTAAATCTTTACCTCACTGTCCAGATTTTTCAAAACAGCATTATGGCCCTGGTTTAAATTCCCAGCAACCAAAATACAATATGAGAGCACTAACTCTTAAATCAGCCTTCCCAAATACAAGCCCCTTCATCTCCACCCACCATGGCCAATGTCAAGACTGTGTTAGAATTAACTTGTTTGAAACAGGAGAAAGATTAAAAACATAGTTAATTGTCCCCTGCTTAAGGAAGACAGATAGCTGTTTGTAATAATACATTAAACAACAAACAACACAACAAACAACACATAAAATACATCAACATTTATAAAAATCAATGACACACCAATTTTCATAAAACCACAAGATACAGAAATTAACAACAAATTACCAATGGTTCCCTTAGTGGAGAACTCTCTACTATGTTTTCCAGGGCTTTAAACCAGGTTGCATCTGTGACCTTTTACATACAAAGCATAGGCTAAGCTACAAGCCTTCCCCATACTGTCAGAATTGCCATGGCAGCACTATGGGAACTGTTTTTCCATTGATTCACAAAAGATCTGATTGCATAGTGAGATTTCCTTGTATATATAAGCAAAAGGAATACCAATACCCTTCTAAACAAATATTTATCTAAAGAGTGGCAAAACAGCTCTTTTGAGCCCCCAGATGGCGTAGTGGACTAAATGACTTGAAGGTTGGGTTGCTGACCTGAAAGCTGCCAGGTTCGAATCCCACCCGGGGAGAGTGATCTCCCTCTATGAGCTCAGCTCCATGCGGGGATATGAAAGAAGCCTCCCACAAGGATGGTAAAAACATCAAAACATCCGGGCGTCCCCTGGGCAACATCCTTGCAGACGGCCAATCCTCTCCAGAAGTGACTCAAGTTGCTCCTGACACGGGAGAAAAAAACCAGCTCTTTCTGCAACAAATAACTGGAAAATAACCAGATGTTGCACCAGAACCCTATGTTTTCTCCAGCAGAGCTCAGCGCTAGGGAAAGTTTCTGACTACATCTCCTGATATACATGCAAACCATGTATATGGGGAATTCTGGGAATTCGTAATCCCCAAAGTATCTATATTCTGGCAGAGCTAGACTTACAGACCTTTGTACTTTTGTCCATCCAATTTTAGTTTCATATTCAAAATGACCCATGGCTTTCTGTATCAAAATTTAAGAGCTCATTCAAAATGCTAAATGTTTCTAGCTGTACCCTGTCCCTCTCATCCAGGCACTGACTGATTTATAGCAATCAAGGGTGATTGCTGCTCTTTAAAAAAAAAAGCTGACTGCCCATTAATCGGTTGTTTATAGGCCCATTTTATGTGGCCAAGTTGCCAAACTCATTAACAGTTTATTGTAATTTTGTGGGTTTTTTATAACTCCAGTATAGGAAATAGGAAATGGTTTTTCCTTGGGGGGGGGGGAGGAGGGAAGATGCCGCATCTTTTCAAAAGTGAGTCCCTTCTCTGTGCAGATGTACCTCTTCCAGGACATGCAAAATGATAGAGAATGGCTACCACTGAGCAAGGTATGGAGCCCTGTAGGATGGGGAACCTGGATGCATTGCACCCCTACTGTAGAGTTAGCATCTTATCAGCTGCCATTCTAAAACATGATCATGGTGTGATGCCAAATTTCAGTATCCTATAAATTTGAAAGAGAACAGTTTTATCCATAGACATCATTACCAAATAGTCGCCCCTTATCCATTGTTTCTAAATGTCAGTTTCTGTATCGGTCGAATCCTGGCATAAGAAAAAGGCATTCCAAGTTCAAAAAGAATATGTCTCTGTTAATATGCTTCAGCACCAACAAGATGATCAAAGAAAGGTTAGGAGGAAATCTGGTGACAAGGTCTTAATCTGATTAAACCTATCTTTTATGCTAAAATTGGAAAAAGAGGACAGCCTCTTCTGTTCCTCAAACCATATCATTTTGTGATCAAAGATTTTTCTATTGCAAAAAGTGTCATTCTAATTACATATGCAGACTGTTTATCACCAAAGACAAAGAGAGAGACAGTAGGATTCTCCCTTTCCCCAAGCAGGCCTATGTCTTTTTGCTTTTCAAAAAGCTTTCCTAGGAAAGGCGACAAGGGAGTTCATTTCTACAACAAAGGCTGCAATTCTGTATCTCCCTAAGAGTGAGAATGGACCACTAAGCAGAATGGGACTTATTCCTGAGCTACGTCCAAGATTGTATTCTCAATCATTGTAGGGAAAGGAGGGATGTAGCAGTTCTGAGGAAGAAACATCCACCACTTCAAACAGAATGTATTTATGAGTTTATAAGATGTGCCACATTTTTTTTAGTAGAAGATTGATCAAGCATTTTTATAATACCATGAAAATAAATTGCTAATGCTTCATGCACACAGAAAAGGTTATCAGAGGCAAAATCTTGTGTCACTGCATTTTGTAAGCTGGACCAAAAAGGCATGGCCCATGAAATGCAACCTTTTAGATGATTCTTCCTCTATGGGAAATTACCCATCATCCTTCCTCCTTATCATCTTCCCCTCCTCCTCCATCTTTGCAGAATCCTTAATAACCTCTCTGTAAGGCCCTGCCATCTGCTATTGATACCAGTCAAGTACAAATGCCTCAAAACAACCCTTCTCTTGGTCCCACCTCCATCTCAAGCTCAGTTGGTGGGAACGAGAGAGCAGACCTTCCTTCTTGGTGGCTGCCTCTCGACTCTGGAACTCCCTTCTTCCCGGGGAAGCCAAAGGAGCCCCCTCCCTGCTGTCCTTCCAGCAACAGGCTAAAACCTTTTTATTTATACAGGCTTTTAAAGATTAAAGTGTTTAAGATCTAGTCAGGGGGTACTGTGGTTTTTAACTTTGAATATGTTTTTAATGGGTTTTAACTGTGAATTTTTAGTGCTGTTTGTGTTTAATTCTGTTTTAATGTTTGTATATTTGTAAATTTTTAAATTGTATACTAATGCTTTTATGCCAAGCCGCTTTGAATACCCTTTGGGGAGAACAAGTGGGGTATAAGTAAATATTATAATAATAGAATTTACTTCCAACTTTTATCTATTCCTGAGAGGCTAGCATTTGAAAGAAAAAAGTTTCACAATGAACTAAGACAGGTAATACTATACCTATGTCAAACACCATCCTTGAGGCTAAACTACATCTCACAGAATCACTTACCTTTGGCTTTACTGATGGTCAACTAAACAGGGCTTCTTAAACATTTTTACTCATGACCTTTCAACCCGAGAAATTTTCACATGACCCCAGATATACAGGTATATGAAATAAGTAAAAACATAAAACATTTACTGATAACAAACCAGCATTTGCAAGGCTTGCTAAACAGGCTGGTTTCCTTTTTTTAATGAAATACTGCTGAAGCATCTTCTGCAGAAGCTATTGGAAACACTGCACAAGATTCATGTGTAAAACCTTTAATGTTGCCAATGTTTGGTACTCCAACACTGAGATAAGAGGACCCCCACAGTAATAACAAGTGAACTAAAAGACTTAGAGGTTAAATCAAAGGTTTGAGAAACCAACTTTAGTCCTGTTTGCTATAGCTGCTAGGAATTGCAGTCCATTTGAAGGGGCTCGTATTCAACAAGCAAGACTCCTAATCTAAAAGACACTCAAGAATTAAGTGATGCTACTAGGCTTAGTGTCATTTCCATTGAGTGCCTTCTGTACCGGACCACAATATTATCATTAAAATACCAGAAAATTTTACAAAATAAGTGACTATAAAAATCAGCAGAAACAAAAACAATAGTGTGTGCTTGTAACACATGCAGACAAGATCACTTAATTAAAAGTATTACATAATTGGGTGCGAATGACAGCTCTGTACAAAACACATGTGAATTAGGTGTTCAGAATAGACTTTGAGCCTAGGAAGTGTATTGATACAGTACATGTAAGTTAGGCTTATGAAGACTGTATTTGTGGTTACATTTAAGTATTTTTAATTTAAAAATATACATTTCAGCTGAAACGCTGTACAAAATGTTTCTAGATAGTCATTTTAGTGTCACCCACTCCGATGGTGTTACCGGGTGCAGGCTACCCTACTCACACCCATTTACTAGTGACACCAATGCTTTCTACCCATTTTTTTCAAGGGCTGTCATATCTAACATATAGGGATATTTTCCTACATGGTAATTCCTCTCAATTTTTGTATTTTATTTGCAGTATACAAGCCCCAAATACTTATCACACATTAATTTCTTACATAGAAATTGAATGGATACATGAATATAATAATATCTGAAGCAGTCATTAATCTGTCAAGCTTCATTGTCTTCTGTAGCTTTTTTAAAATCTGAAGCACACTATCTACTGGAAGTGCAGATTTTCAGGTGTTTGTGGCTTTAAAAAAATACTTTCCAGCAAGTAGAAACAACATTTCTCATCATGAGTGGATTGCAGAACTGGATTAGAAATAATAGGGATAAAATATATACGATACTCAGCAACATTGAAAGGCAGTGGAAGAAGGCAGAGTGCCACTGCTGCCCAGGATAGAAGAACAGAGATAAATAGGTTGACAAAGTCAGCAGGCATGAAATCCAGAGACATGGCCACACATGGCAGGCCATCTGTATAGCCCTGGCCAGATACCAGATGCTGTTCTTAGTAACTGGCAAGCCACCAAAATCCACTCTGATTCAAATCAAGGCTTTCAAGGTAAGATATGCCAAATGTATAGGTCAAAGCCTTTATTTGTCTCAGGGTTCCTCAAGCAAAGCAGTCACTGGTCATCTGTAAGCAGATACACTTGGTTGTTCCTTCCCAGAATCTGAATGTCAAAGGATGAGAAGAGCTACCATATAAATTGTGAAAAGGCAAGATGTGGCCTTATGGAGAGAAAAAAACAAAGGGCTGGCTTTAGCAAACATATTTACCAATAGATAGGTATCAACTTAATTATGGACTTGACTAAAAATGTCAACTGGCCTGAAGAGAAGAGATCACAAACATCACTGGGTTGGTGTGTGTTTTCCGGGCTGTATGGCCACAACAACCCTGTGATTCCGGCCATGAAAGCCTTCGACAACACAAACATCACTGATGGTTTGTCTGCGGCAAAGGCATCATGAGTGACACAGGTGGTTGTGGGGTTTTTTAACCAAATCTTTGCTAGACTATATCGGAGAATCTACTTCTTTGACAATAATTATATGACTGTAAACCTACTGGGTTTTGTGCTACTCTTACTACCCATATCATGTCTTAACTAAAAACACTTTGAAATCCTAGCTCCTCCATGAGACAGGAAATGACAGATCACATCAGAAATAACAGAGCTTGTCTACACTGACCCATGCTTGCCTCAAACAGAAGCAGGGCCGGCCGGAGAGAATTTAAAATATTAAGCGGGGGTGGAGAAAAGCGCCCCCCCCCCCCGCCGGCGCTGCACAGGGAGTGGGGAAAAGCGCCCCCCCCCGCAGGGGCAGGGGAAGCCTGACGGTGCCCCCCGGGGACCTGCGCCCGAGGCGGCCGCCTCACGTGGCCTCTATGGTGGGGCCGGCCCTGAACAGAAGTCTCTCCTGGAAAACATCCAGGGACTTCTGGTCAGTAACTGCATTAGCAGAAATTGGGGAATGCTCCAGAGTGCTGTCAGAAATCCAGAGAAGTCCCCTCCCCTGTGGTTAATATGGACAATTGGACTGGCTTTAATTCTGAACAGATATGTGGGATCCAGAGATGGTAAAAAACAGCAATACTTATCAGAGCCCTGTCTACCAAATTACTGTTACACCACCACACATCATATCGTAGTCCAAAGCAGTCATTTAAAATAAGGTTGAGATACAAGAGTAGTCCAAAATCCTTTCCAAAGTGTTCAAACCCGTGTAATCTCACCAATACAGAGGCTGCAAGCCAAAACATATTCTACACATCAAAGTCAAGGTCCAGTCAAAGTCAAGTTTCACCAGCAGAAATTCAGGCTGCAACGATTACACAGAAGTTGCTTCCAGCACCTAGCTGATCCAGGATTCAGTTACTTACAACACTTTCTCAAGTGATCCACCTGTTGACTCTTCTCTCAGCCAATGGACTGGATCTCCTCAGTGGAATGGCATCAGTTCTTAACTGAAGCCTAGCTGGAGTTCCTCATTTGCTTCCTGAAGGCCCCTATATCCTGCCTTGACTCTGTATCCCTATCTCCATGGGGCTTCTGCTCAGGCTCTGCAGAGATGGGTGCCTTAGTGTCAGACTGCTTGTACTGCTGATCTATATTTGCCCCTGACTCAGATGCTGGATGAAACCCCTCCCCTTCATCCTCGTCTTCAGCACAAGCCACGACTCTACTTCAGACTGGCCCTAGATTTCAGTGACTGTGTGGATGGGCAAACTTCGACCCTCCAGGTGTTTTGGACTTGAATTTCCAGAATTCCCAGCCAGCTTACCAGCTGTTAGAAATTCTGAGAGTTGAAGTCCAAAACACCTGGAGGGACAAAGTTTGCCCATGCCTGGTGTAGATGAACCATGAAAAAGTCCCTACTACTAGAAGGGTAGCATGCTACTTATCCACCAGTTGGAAATGATACCATGTTCTGAGGACTCCTCCTTAGAGCCACACAGAACATCTTATGATACCCTGGAATATATTTATTGCACATCTAAATTGAAAATCCCATATTTTCCCAGCTTTCTGAACCATGGCTGTGGCTCACAAAAAAAAACAGAATAATTGTGTTTTAGACTGAGTTTTAACTTCACTGTCTTCAGCAGCTTCCCTAGCATTTATCAATGTTTGGCAGGAAGAAGAGAGAGAAGAGGAAACAGGTGAAAGCATGCATATTTCTACCCAGCTTCTTTAATGAGTATTTATTGTAACCTGCCCACTGAACATTATGAAGGGGAGCAGAATACAAATAACATAAATGAAATAAATAAATACTTGGGCATGGCAATATCAATATGTTATTCTGTTAACAGTCCTTCTCTCATATTAAAATAGTAGCCTATCCATAACAAACTCCAGAGTCCTGACTCCTTGACTGATGTTTTTTGTCAAAAGAATAAATTATCTTCATGTGAATGCAGCAGAGAAAACTAATTAACCATTAATCAGTAATTCTCAGAACATTTTGCCTTTTGCCAGCTACACTGGGGTAAAGAGAAAAATAGCCTGCTACCTTGGAGGTACAGCCATTGTATTCTAGCTTAACATTGGAGGGTAGGGGAAACCACACAAACTCATGACATTTCAGCTATTGGGGAAAAGGACAGACACCACAATCCTATGCCCATGGAATTCTTCTCATAGTCTTTAAATATCCACTTAGCAGGAAATCAAGCCACATACTATTGTAGTGGTGATATGCCTTGGTGGTAGTCATTCCTCAGGTGCATTACTCCACACAGGATGACATGGGGAAGAAGAAGACAGACATTTGATGCCCGGGGGGGGGGGGGGGAGGCACGGATGAATATTCCCATTTGTGCTTTGCATGTCTTATCCAAACAAGTCATATTGAGCAGGGGGCACCACAAACACCTATAGCAGTTTCTTACCCAGTCAGGCTCAGCTAAAACACTTAGCTAAATCCAACTGCTGAATGATAAATCAACATTTATGTAAAACTCTTTGATTCGATGAGTCTACTTTAGTTGGTGCTAACTGTATTTAGCCCAATATGGGTATTTAAATGAGGTGTTGGCATGTAAATGATGTCTGTGAAAGAGACAAGAAGGTGGCACTGGAAACAGGGCACGGTATGGCAGAGAAATAGAACAGTATGGCAGACATAAACAGGAACAAATGTCTTATCTGTCAATTAGGTAAGCCTGTGCATAGTTGAGAGAGAATGCTCAAAGTCCTATGTACTTTTTATATAGCACAAATACACAACAAAATAGTTATGCTAGATCCCACAGTGCCCAACTCATGCTAATTATCTGCTCACTTAACAAGATAAAAGTAAGAAGGAGGGAGGGCAGGAGGGAGAGAGAAGGAAGGATACTTTAATTGTGCTTTCCTGCATGGCAGGGGGTTGGACTAGGTGGCCCATGTGGTCTCTTCCAACTCTATTATTCTATATTTCTATGAGAGATAGACTGCTATGTGTATAAAATGACTAGCTCCTCTGGGGATCACATTTTACAATGTCACAAAAGCGCAACTTGCTTGTGCAACTATATTATAATGTATTGACCCAACAGTTTCTGGCTAGTATTTGTTGCTGAATGCTTTCATGTAATTTCTGACTTATGGTGCTTTTATCCACAGATTTTCTTTGCAAGATTTGTTCAAGAGGGTGTTTACCATTGTCTTCTTTTGTAATTTGCCTAAGATCATCTAGTGGGTTTCATCACCAAGTCCAACACACAAACCACTACAACATACTAGAAAACAGGCTTCTTTACTGGAGGTTGCATTCAGACATAATGTTTTCTGAGTCCTATTCCAAATAGAGGATTAAGGCTACAATCTTACACTCACTTATCTGAGAGTTCATCCTGCTGAACTCAGTGAAGCAGTTTAGAGCAGGCACACAGCGGATTGGCTATTATTGTAAGTGATTCTCTGATGTCTTCCTGCATCCTTCCTCCTTCATTGCCTTTCTAGAATATATTGACCTCAAACCATGCCAAAGTCGTATAGAGATTAATAGAGCAATTTAGGTGCAACTAACATGTTCCATTCATTTCAAGGGGCTTAAGGACTGCTAACGTTATCTGGATTCAGGCAAGAATAGAGGAAGAGACTACTCTAAGTTACAAACAAATCATGACAGTCAGTTATGCAAAATATTATAAGATTTATTTGTTTTTCTAGCTCTTGGCCATCATCTCCTAAAGCAATTCAGCTATCATATATTGACAAAAGCATCAGCTGTGACAGTGGCAAGTTCAGGAAGGTAACATAAGCTGACATTTCTTGCAGCATTTCTGGCCTGTAAGATCTGGAATGAAGATAAATGTGACTAAGCAAATCCTTTTAAGCATCTGTAGATTTATGCAAAGCGGAAAGAGGCTTGATTTTATTTTCTGGAAAGAAAAATTCACTCTTCCAATTAGTTAAGCAGCATTTCGTCTGTGTAATAATAATTTAATTATGTACTACTGAAGAGCAGAGGGAGATCTATATCCTGACATTTGTTTTTAACCTTTCCTTCAAAGATACAGAACAGTATGCATGGTGCTTTTTCATTTTATTCTCACATTAATTTGTAAAGTAAATACTTTTCTATTTACCCCCAACAAAAGTAGCCAGTACCAAGGTTGGGGAATGGAGCAGCTTCTGAGCAGAAAAGAAGCCAGGATGAAAGAAGCATAGATCCATCATAACTTCTCTGCTCATGTATTAGAGGGTTTGGGCATCAACTACTAATATACTGACCTCTACATTTTCCTTTGAGGGGAGGGAGTGCAGCACTCTGTACACAAAAGAATCCTCATTATTAAATTTTGGTGGGAAATATGTGTGTGTGTTTGTGTATACATAGACACACACATACTGTACTTCTTTTTTAAGCATCAAAGTAATTTTATGTATTTTTTCCTTTGGTTCTTGTATATGGGTCTGTTGGAGTACAGTAGAGTGCAGTAGCTAGAACGCTGAATTACGGTGTTGTGTAATTATTCAAATTATTTCTGACGTACAGCAAGATCAAGGTGAACCTATCACCTTGGCAACATTTGTTCAGAGGTAATCTACCTTTACCTTTTTCTGAGACTGTGACATGCCAGAGCCACCTAGTGGATTTCCATGGCTGACCAGGGATTGAAATCTGGTCTCCAGAATTGTAGTGCAACACCCAAACCATTAGACCAAGCTATCCCTTAAGCTGATCAATAGTAACCCTGATTGAGATCCCTGAGCTTCAATGAAATACGCCAGATGACCTTGGGACAATCGATTTTACAGGGCTGAGTTGACAAAATGAGGGAAGTATGTATGTTCCTAAAAATACATTTGAAGAATGGCAGTGGGGTGGGAGAAATATAATAAATAAAAATAATTCCCCATGACTGACATCTGACTTTATAAATTATATTTTAAAGCAAAGTCTACTTCATTTTTGTCTCTTGAGTGCATGATATAAAGCAAATTGTTTTATGGGAGAATATATATATTTTGGGCACTAATAAACACTTCTGAAGCACTGTTGTTGTTTTTTATGCACTGGCAAAACCTCTGTTTTCCTAACAGATCAGAGATAACAGGTTTTTCAGTCTAACAACTGAAACTATTGCCCAGCATAATTGTATCTGGTTGTATACCACGACAGAATTCTACTCTAAGTGGTTTTTGGCTCTTCTCTGAAAGGACATGCTTTTCTAAAAGATATGATCTCCAAAAGATGTTTTTCCAAAAGATTATGAATGCTGTTTTCCAAAACCCAGCTTCCCGTAGACACACTCAAACTCGGTAGACTGCAGGATGGGGCATCTGGTCAGGGAGATGGAATCCCAAGAGACCACTAAGACTCCTCCTCCCTGCCTCCCAGACCTAGCCTGCTGCTGTACCAAGAAGCCTGCCAGGCGTTGTTTGGATGCCTCCAGGAAAAACAACGACAGGTCCCAAGTTAATAATAATAATAAATAGTAATAAAACTTTATTTGTAGACCACCCTATCTCCCCAAAGGGACTTAGAGCGGTTTCCAACATGTATGGCAAACATTCAATGCCAAAAAGGGAAAAACATTCAACCTAACTCTAAAATTTAATAACAAACAAAATAAGCAACAATAAAAACTTAAATAACCTATACAGGTATAACAGTTAATATAAAAAACCATTATAAAAAGATGGCATGCTCTGCAACAACCAGCGGGCTAGTCAGTTCCAGTCTCTAGACAAGATTTAACATATCTCTAGGCGAAAATAGGAGCCCTCAGTGGTGTAGCAGGTTAAACCGCTGAGCTGCTGAACTAGCTGACCAAAAGGTCAATGGTTTGAATCCAGGGAGCGGGGTGAGCTCTTGCTGCTGGACTCAGCTTCTGCCAACCTAGCAATTCAAAAACATATAAACGTGAGTAGATCAATAGGTACCACTCAGGCGGGAAGATAACGGCACTCCATGCAGTAATGCCGGCCACATGACCTTGGAGATGTCTACGGCCAACGCCGGCTCTTTGTCTTAGAAATTGCGATAAGCACCAACCCCCAGAGTCTGACATGACTAGACAATGTCAGGGGGAAATCTTTACCTTCACCTTTTAGGCAAAAATATAAGTCAGGCATATTAGTCTTCCTCTTCTCCATACATCAAAATGCATAAGTAGGTTTTCAGCAGTTTTTTAAAGGCCTGTCTGGAAGGGCCCTGAGAGGATAAATATGCATACAAATTCTTGTTAGTCCATCACTGATGGACATGTGGTTTTGAATCATCTTTGGGAACACACAAAGTCCTAGAAAGACAGGGACAGTTCCCCCCAAACTATGGCATGTATTTCACTCACAGTTGCTGTCTGTTCCAATTCTTGCTATTTTTCAGTTGCGGGTTAGAAAACACATCTTTGAAACCAGATTTTCAAGCTGTTTTAAAATTTCTTACTGGTTTTAATTACTTTAATTATTGAATGTGTTTTTCATGGTGTTGTTAGAAACTGTGAGTACTGAATTTGTGTGTAAGTAAAAGAAGCAAGGCAACATGGGATTGGAAAATCAAATTAAATAATAAATGGTAAATGACAACATGGACCACTTCATTTCTGACTATCCCTGTGATTTCCTTGTTGATGTAAAGTATAAAAAATGGGTTCCCGTACAACCTAAAAGATTCCATGTGATTTTATCTGTCTTCAACTGGACAATTCATCCATCGATTTCAAACAGATGACTCATGTCAGTAAGTGTTTTCAGGATCAGTGCATTGAAATGCCTCGCATAAATGTCCGATCACATTTTTACACAAAAAAGATATGCCAGAACCATCTGAAATAAGAAACGCAGACAATACTTTAGAAAGCTGTGAAGTATACATCCCTTTTTAAAAAATAGATGTAATTAACTAAATAACATTCAGGGTTGTTGTATGTCTTTCGGGCTGTGTGGCCATGTTCCAGAAGTATTCTTTCCTGACGTTTCGCCCACATCTATGGCAGGCATCCTCAGAGGTATGGAATACCTCACAACCTCTGAGGATGCCAGCCATAGATGTGGGCGAAACATCAGGAGAGAATACTTCTGGAACATGGCCACACAGCCCAAAAGACATACAACAACCCTGTGATGCTGGTCATGAAAGCCTTTGACAACACATTAAATAAATTTCAATTTTCATTTGTGCCTAACTTTTCTTCATGCACTGATTCCTGTCCTACATGAAATGGAAGATTTTCTGATGTTCATTAAAGTGTGTGAGAGAGATGTGAAGTAGATCCAAAGGCAATCTTCCTTTCCTGAGAACCAGACAACTTCTGTACAGAGAAAGACTTTTTTTGATTTAATACTGTTAGCCCCAGCTTCTGCCAACCTAGAAGTTCGAAAGCATGCAAATGTGAGTAGATCAATAGATACCACTCCGGTGGGGAAGGTAATGGTGCTCCATGCAGTCATGCCAGCCACATGGAGGTGTCTACAGATCACGCCAGCTCTTCGGCTTAGAAATGGAGATGAGCACCAACCCCCAGAGTCGGACATTACTAGACTTAATGTCAGGGGGAAACCTTTACCTTTATCTAAAACTCCAAGATCATTTTCACTTGGACTGTTGCTGAGCCAGGTGTCCCCCATCCTGTATCTTTGCATTTCATTTTTTCTGCCTAAGTGGAGTATCTCGCATTTGTCCCTGTTGAACTTCATTTTGTTAGTTTCGGCCCATCTCCCTAGTCTATTAAGATCGTTTTGAATTCTGCTCCTGTCCTTTGGAGTATTAGCTATCTCTCCCAATTGTGTCATCTGCAAACTTGATGATCATGCCTTCTAACCCTTCATCTAAGTCATTAATAAAGATGTTGAAGAGATCCGGGCCCAGGACGGAACCCTGAGGCACTCCACTCATGACTTCTTTCCAGGATGAAGAAGACACATTGGTGAGCACTGTGGGTTCGTTTGCTTAACCAATTACAGATACACCTAACGTAGTTTTGTCTAGTCCACATTTGACTAGCTTGTTTGCAAGAAGGTCATGGGGGACCTTGTCAAAGTCCTTATTTAAATCAAGGTATGCTACATTCACGGCATTCCCTGCATCTACCAAGCTTGCAACCCTATCACAAAAAGAGGTAAGATTAGTCTGGAATGACTTGTTTTTGAGAAATCCATATTAACTATTACTGTGATGACTCATGGGCCATGTAGTCCCGTTCCTAGTACTATTGTGGCAGATGAAGAGGAAAACTTGGGTTTCCCACCGTTTCTGCCAGATTTGGAGCCCTTGCACCTGCAAGATGTTTGCCCACAAGAAGTCAGCCAAACAAGCCTTGAGCAGAAATCTCCCCCATTTTCTCGCCGGGATTATTATAATCAAGATAGAGGCGCTCGAGAGGCGACTCGCCGGAGCGCCAGGATAGCTGCCAGACAATTAGCTGATTAAGTCTGTTTCCCTTGGGAAACTTTAAGGAGTCATGCATCTGGACACAGTATAGGTTTCGTTTCTTGTTCCCCAGAGAAAGTGGTCCTTGGCGGGAAAACAAGATCCTATATAGGTGTTTGCCCGCAAAGAAATCCTTGCAGAGTCAATTCGTCGGCTTGAGGAGTGAGATCGTGTGTAGACTTCGTACTCCAGTTCCCAGTTCCCGGATCAAGTTTCCTGCCCAGCCTTGTACCATGGACTTCTATGGACCCAGTTCTTGATTCATATTTGCCTTGTTTCCAGTTTGATCTTGCCAAGTTTCAAGTCTTGCCTTGCCTTGCGTTTTAAACCACGGACCTTGCTTCTCAGTCTCAAGCCTTGTTTTCCAGTTTCCTTCGGATTTACCTTAAGCCTCAAAGACTATGGACAGTTCCCCGCACTATTGCTTGCCAAATAGTGTGTGTTTCGGTGAAGTGGATTATAACTTTGGACTTTAATATCACATATTGGACATTGTTTTCCTGGACTATATTTGACCTTTCCTGAAAGGTCTACTTCTGAACTATATTCTACACTTATTTTTATTGACTTTATATATTTCCCTAATAAAGATATTAGATAGATTCTGGTCTCTGCGCATGGTTATTGGTGTTCTGCAGCCTGGGTCCTGACAGTTTGACTCCGCCACCCTAAGCACCAATTAACCTAAGACCAGAATGTCTACGGGAACCGGGGCGGAAGACCAACCGCTCAGCTACACCATTTCCAAGGATGAATTCGACAGGATCCGTGATACTCTCCGAACACAGGAGGGTGAAATTCTGGGCTTGAAGGAACGTGGAGTGCGCCTCCCTGCCCTAGCGCTTCCAACCAAGTTTTCTGGAGAAGCCTCCAAGGTTCATGTTTTCCGTCGCCAGTGCCAGGCGTACATAGAAGCCCGCCAAGCTGAATTTCCCCACGAAGATGTCAAAGTGGCGTGGATTTATAGTCTTGGGCGACGGCGCTGTATGATGCAGGTTCCACGCACCTAAGCTCCGCGCAAGGGTTCTTGAACCATCTTAGGAGGACCTGGGGAATCGAGGACAACGAGGAGGCGGCCGGCCATAAACTCCGGCGACTCCTTCAAGGGGACATGCCGTTGTCCCGGTACATAGCCGAGTTCCGGGTGCTGTTCTCAGAACACCGGTTGGAACGATATCGCCCTCAGAGGGCAGTTTCGTGAGGGCCTTAACTTCGAGATGCAGGAAGAAATTTCTAAGGTGGATCCCCCAGAGACTCTTGAGAGACTCATTAATCATTGTCTACGAGCTGAAGTCCTGCTTGCCAACAAAAAACAGTGGCTCGGAGGTCAGAGTGGAAGAGCCGGGATGAGACCCCCCGCTTCTACCAGTATTCAGCCACGACCAGTATGGAAATCTCCACCGCCAGCCCCAAACCCCATGGGAAGCGAGGAAGAACCGATGCAGTTGGGCAATGTGCGCCCCAGACTGGATGTTGCCGAAAAGGCCCGCCGCCAACGTTTGAATTTGTGTTGGTACTGCGGAAATGGGGGCCACCTCGCCAGAGAATGCCCAGCCAAAAGGAAGCGGCGTCCACCGTGGAGCCGGAGTCGGCCGAGGCGACTGGGGCCAAGCCGGCGGGGGAAGCCAGCGACCGGGCGTAGAGAGGCTCGCCAACCTGGTCAAAAACCCCACTCAAGAGCCGCAGTGGTCACGTTGTGGTCAGCGAAAAAGGGACCCGTCATGATCCATGCCATGATAGACTCAGGAGCAACAAACAATTTCATTGATAGAGAGTATGCCGACTCTCTGGGATTACAATATCATGATTTCAAGAATGCCCGAGTGGTGCAGGCTATAGATGGTCGTCCCCTAAAGACGGGTCCAGTGAGCCAGTGGACCGAGCCCACCAGAATGTGGATAAGGGAACATATGGAAGAGATTTCCTTCTTCGTCACCGAGGTGCCCCACTTCCCTGTGATTTTGGGAATTCCATGGCTGACACTCCACGACCCAAACATCTCCTGGACCAACAGAGAACTACAATTTGCTTCAAAGCATTGCCAAAACCATTGCCTAGTAGCCAAGGTCTGCCATGCCACAGACGCAGAGCCCATCATCACCTTGCCCAAGAAATATTCAGACTTCTGGGATGTTTTCAATGAAAAGGAAGCCGAGAAACTACCCCCACATAGACCCTACGACTGTGCCATTGACTTGGTGGAGGGGGCCCCGATCCCGCGAGGACACCTCTACTCCCTGACTGAACCAGAGCAAGAAGCTCTCAGGGAGTTCATAGAGTCAAATCTTCGCAAGGGATTCATCAGACCCTCTCAATCCCCAGCTGCTTCCCCGGTGATGTTTGTGAAAAAGAAGTCAGGGGACCTACGCTTGGTTGTGGACTATAGAGCATTGAATAATATCACAAAGCGGAACCGCTATCCCCTGCCTTTGATCACGGACCTATTAGACCGGCTTCGAGGGGCCAAGGTTTACACCAAGCTGGATCTCCGGGGGGCTTACAATCTAGTTCGCATCAGGGAGGGGGACGAATGGAAAACCGCCTTCCAGACCAAATTCGGATTATTCGAGTCCCTGGTCATGAATTACGGATTATCCGGAGCTCCCGCAACATTCCAGCATTTTGTCAACGATATCTTTCAGGATTATCTAGATCGGTTCTTGATCATATACTTGGACGATTTTTTGGTGTTTTCTAGATCACAATCGGAGCACGAGAACCACGTCAGAATGGTGCTACAACGATTGCGGGATCATGGACTATATGCCAAGTTAGAAAAATGCGCCTTTGATCTGCAAGAAGTAGACTTCCTGGGGTACCGCGTCTCGCCACAAGGGCTCTCCATGGACCCGGCAAAGTTTTCAGCAGTATTGGAATGGCGGGCGCCAACCAACAAGAAGGAAGTGCAATGTTTCTTGGGGTTCGCGAACTACTACCGCAAATTCATCCCAGACTTTGCCCGCTGGTCTGACCCAATCACCAGCTGCATCCGTGGAAAACAGCCTTTCCGCTGGACGGAGCAAGCAGAGAAAGGGTTCCAACAATTAAAGAAGTTATTCACGATCCAGCCAATTCTACAGCACCCTGACCCTAAAACCCCTTTTGTTGTGTAGGCTGACGCCTCTGATGTGGCAATTGGGGCTATACTCATGCAACCAGTGGGGGAGCATCTTCATCCTTGTGCCTATTACTCCCGTCAACTAACAGCCCCAGAGAGAAATTACACTATTTGGGAGAAAGAACTCTTGGCCATAAAGGCAGCCTTTGAAAATTGGAGACATTGGTTGGAAGGGGCCAAATTTCCCATTGAGGTTCATACTGATCATCGAAATTTAGAGCACCTAAGGACCGCACGAAAGCTAAATCAAAGGCAGCAGCACTGGGCTTTGTTCTTTGAACGTTTTGACTTCCAGATCCATTATGTGACCCCGGCACAGACCAAGCAAGCAGATGCTCTATCACGGAAACCAGAGTATGCTGCAGGACGCAAAGAGACCTCAGAATCCCGATTGCTGCAACCCGAAAACTTTGCCACGCTCACAGTGGGAAACACCAAATCCACTCCAATTGAACCAACTCCTTCCAACCCAGAACCCCTTTGCGCTCAAGAAATTAGAGCCAGCCAGCAGGCAGATGCCTGGGCTCAAGACCAGATTCGCCAAGGATTACGTTTCCCTTTCTCACTTAAGGATGGACTAATGTGCTACCGGAACCATGTTTACATCCCTCCAGGCCCCGGCAGAGAAAAGGCACTTCGCCTGTGTCATGACAGCAAGCCCGCAGGGCATTTTGGGCTCTTTAAAACCATGCACCTGATTCTACGAGATTTCTGGTGGCCCAAGATCCGCAAGGATGTAGAAAAATATGTCAATACTTGCCCGGTATGCCAGCGCTCCAAGACAAGAAGGGAAAAGCCCACAGGGCTACTGCATCCCCTTCCTACTCCATCTCGTCCATGGGAGATAATTTCTGCGGATTTTATCACTGATCTACCACCTTCCCTTGGATTCACCACGATCCTAGTGGTGGTGGACCTTTTTACCAAGTTGGTCCATTTCATTCCCTGCAATGGCCTCCCCACGGCCAAAGAGACTGCAGATTTATTCCTTCAGCATATTTTCAGACTACATGGATTGCCCAAGAGTTTAGTCACGGACTGTGGATCTCAATTCACCTCTCGTTTTTGGAAAGCACTACAAAAACTATTGGGCATAGACTCTCGTTTATCTTCAGCTCACCATCCCCAAACGGATGGGCAAACTGAGCACACCAATGCCACTTTGGAACAATACCTTCGCTGTTATGTAAACTACCAGCAGGACAATTGGTCTTCCCTGTTACCGCTATCGGAGTTTGCTTACAACAATGGTGTCCAGGCTTCAACTAAAGAAACCCCGTTCTTTGCAAACTACGGCTTCCACCCGCGTTTCTTCCCTTCTGTCATTGAAACTTCAGAAGTCCCTGCAGCAGAGGACTGGCTACAAGAACTTACAGCGGTGCAACAACTCTTGCACCAACAACTGGACCAAGCCAAGGAGGACTATAAACGCCACGCTGACGGCCATCGCCAGCCGGGGCCCGAGATCAAGGTAGGAGACCGGGTTCTATTGTCCACTCGTTTTTTGCCCTCCCACCGTCCTTGCCGGAAGCTAGATGCCCGTTTCATTGGTCCCTATCCAGTGGTGGCGCAACTTAACCCTGTGACTTTCAAACTCCAACTTCCGCGCTCCATGCGCATTCATCCGGTGTTTCATCGCTCCCTGCTCCTTCCGGCGGATGGTGTGCACCCTGATGCAGACCGGCCGGCCCCCACCCCTGTTTTGGTGGACGGGGAGGAGGAATTCGAGGTTCAGGACATTTTGGATTCTCGCTTTCATCGCCGCTGCCTTCAGTATCTCATTGACTGGGTGGGTTTTGGCCCCGAAGAATGCTCTTGGGAAGACGCTTCCACAGTCCATGCCCCCGATTTAGTCCGCCGCTTCCATCAGGCCTACCCTGCCAAGCCGCGGCCCCGCACCTCGGGAAGAGGGCCCATTTTTGAGGGGGGCCTTGAGGAGGGGGATAGTGTGATGACTCATGGGCCATGTAGTCCCGTTCCTAGTACTATTGTGGCAGATGAAGAGGAAAACTTGGGTTTCCCACCGTTTCTGCCAGATTTGGAGCCCTTGCACCTGCAAGATGTTTGCCCACAAGAAGTCAGCCAAACAAGCCTTGAGCACAAATCTCCCCCATTTTCTCGCCGGGATTATTATAATCAAGATAGAGGCGCTCGAGAGGCGACTCGCCGGAGCGCCAGGATAGCTGCCAGACAATTAGCTGATTAAGTCTGTTTCCCTTGGGAAACTTTAAGGAGTCATGCATCTGGACACAGTATAGGTTTCGTTTCTTGTTCCCCAGAGAAAATGTTCCTTGGCGGGAAAACAAGATCCTATATAGGTGTTTGCCCGCAAAGAAATCCTTGCGGAGTCAATTCGTCGGCTTGAGGAGTGAGATCGTGTGTAGACTTCGTACTCCAGTTCCCAGTTCCCGGATCAAGTTTCCTGCCCAGCCTTGTACCATGGACTTCTATGGACCCAGTTCTTGATTCATGTTTGCCTTGTTTCCAGTTTGATCTTGCCAAGTTTCAAGTCTTGCCTTGCCTTGCGTTTTAAACCACGGACCTTGCTTCTCAGTCTCAAGCCTTGTTTTCCAGTTTCCTTCGGATTTACCTTAAGCCTCAAAGACTATGGACAGTTCCCCGCACTATTGCTTGCCAAATAGTGTGTGTTTCGGTGAAGTGGATTATAACTTTGGACTTTAATATCACATATTGGACATTGTTTTCCTGGACTATATTTGACCTTTCCTGAAAGGTCTACTTCTGAACTATATTCTACACTTGTTTTTATTGACTTTATATATTTCCTTAATAAAGATATTAGATAGATTCTGGTCTCTGCGCATGGTTATTGGTGTTCTGCAGCCTGGGTCCTGACAATTACTAACCACAGTATTCCTTTCTAAGTGATTGCAGACTGCCTCCTTAATGATCTTCTCCAGAATCTTTCCTGGTATTGATGTCAGCCTTATGGTACCTTCACAGAACTGTTAATAATTTTAAGACTGTAAAAATGTAACTAACTATGTTGCTCTGGCATTGAAAGCCCCATGGGCCACATGGAAAAATGACATGGTGGGCTAGATTTGACCCACACACCTTATGTTTAACATCTGTACTCTATATCATAGACTTATGGAAAGCAAGGACCGTAATATTCTATCTGGGATATCTTACTGTGAGTAATCTTATATTTAGCTGTGAAGCAACTCTTCAATTGTGATTACTATTTCATGTGAGAATATAAAAATGTATGTGTGGGGTGGAGGCGGAATGTGTTACAAGAAAAGTATGCCACCTTTCAGCATGTTGCCATGAAATTCAGAGTTGCTAACCCAAATACAACTTGCACTATCATTGTCGCTTCTACATGGAGGATATTTAAGTTTGCTTCTTATTTAATGTAGAGATATTTTAGGCAGTCATTTCCCCCTTTTTCAGTTTCTTTTCAATATAAAGTGATAATCCAGAATGTGTGCTCTAGCAGTCTCCATGGCTGCTTGAATAGTTTAAAAATTATTGTTGTTATTTTGTTGTTTTTCACAGGCTATAAATTGGCACTCATGGGCAACAGATCTATTCAATTTTGCTACACATTCCTCTATACTTTTTATAAAATACTCCTTGTTTGAGAGGCACATAGCAGATTAGGTACACAGAACAGAACTGAGCAACTACACTATTGAAGTAGATTTCTTGACAGTGCAAATGACATACAGCTAATAATAATCATATTAATTAACACTTCAATTGTGTTCACCACCTTCAGAACTCAGGAAGAAACATTGACTAATTTAACCTCACAAATGCAATGCAAGAGAAGATAGGATAAGATGGGTTAAATTCCTAATGAATATTGGCAAAACCAAGACTTTATAAAAAAAATCGTATTCATTAGGAAAATCACAAGATTAAGAGGATGTCTCTACTTTGAATAATGCAGACTATTTTAATGAAATGGGTGTGCTTTTTAACATATAAAATAGCTAATAAAGCACTGCAATGAGAAATCCAAGGGGACACAAGAACCAAGGGAGTTCATTCAAGACACATTCTGTCTCTGTTTGTGTATTTGGAATAAATATTAGAATAAATCTAATCCATAATCTGTTGTTAAAATGTACAATTTCTTCCCAAGCAATCATGTTGTCTATATTTATATAATAAAACAATTATGAAATAAGTCCTTGCATATTGCTATGAGTACTTGGTGTTTTGTTTTGTTTCAAGCACAAGAAACACTGGAGAAATAATTAGCTCAGATTGCAGGGATTTTGTCCAAGTACTCTAGCCTAAACTGACAATTTCGTACACTTTTTAACAATTAATTTCTAAATATAATAACATGCACTTGGACCACTGTCATTTTCTCATTTAGTTGATAATAACTGAAGTCTCAAGTTGTAATATGTCTCTTTTCTATCATTCAAATTTCTCCATTACCCCTGATGATATCACCCACTACAAGGACAGATTAGTGAAGTCAATTTGAAAATAGATGTGAGCAACCAAACAACTTCAGTGATTCCCACTCAATGTATATACAGCACATAGGAACCAGTTGCAGGTATCATGGCTCCCAAAACTTGGGAAAGCCTTATTCTGGTGCAGGATTTGGACTTTGCCATTAATTATTTTAGCCTGGGGTGCAGCCACATTAAGTAGTTTTTCCCCAGGGTTAAACTGGATCAATTTGTGTGTGCTGTTTAGCCGATCCAAACTCACACCGACCTAAGTAGTCTGTGTAGATGTGTCTTCTTCCACCAAATCTAGAAACTTTTCATTACTTTTTTGGTTTACCTTATCCCATCAGGCCAAGGATTTCAATATCCACAAGCATGAGCACTTGACATATATAGGGCATTTCCAGACATCATGAAAATGCGGGTATTAAGTGGAGAAAAAAAAACCCGGGACCTAAGAACATATCCCCACACAGAACTGTAGATCCCAAGATTTCTTCTTCTGCATTCCTCACAGGCTTCCTCTGTATCGCAATAAAATGGAGGGTGGATGGGGGACATCCAGCAGGAGGTTGTTTTTTTAAAAAAAAAAATAGCTCCATTATGTGCTGGAATGTATAAATGCACATGCAAATATCTTAATATTTTTTTATTTTTTCATGTCAGGAGCAACTGGAGTTGCTTCTGGAGTGAGAGAATTGGCCGTCTGTAAGGACGTTGCCTAGGGGATTCCCGGATGTTTTGATGTTTTACCATCCTTGTGGGGGGCTTCTCTCATGTCCCCGCATGGAGCTGGAGCTGATAGAGGGAGCTCATCCGCGCTCTCCCCGGGTGGAATTCGAACCTGGCAGCAAACCAACCTTCAAGTCACAAGGCTTTTATCCCCTAGGCCACCGGGGGTTCCTAATATCTTAATATAAATACAAGCAAATTTGCATTGGCGTATATGAGGTTCAGCACATGAGACAATAACGGCACCTCTCCAAGCCCTGGTTTGACAAGGGATCTGTCAATGCCAAGAAAGTACTACCACCTATCACACTTATAAATCCAACATTACAGCAACAGTTGCACAGGAGTTTCTCCAACAGAAGACATGCTGTAAGCAACTGCTGGCTTGCAAGAAAAGGGAAGCCATTAAAAACAACTGGACATTCTATGGTTCAACTGATCTTTGGCACTAAGTAAAATGCTAAACTCCAACAGTTATCTGCTGAAAATAATGGAACAATCTGGGATTTTAGCACTATTTTTATCTTTGGCATTCTGTGTGAAATTTGACAATATTTCTCCCTCTCCCCCCCCCCCCCCTTTGAAATGTAATCTAAAACGTTCTTATCACTGTGTACATGTCCCAAAAGCTCATAGGGCTGTTTGGGGTTTCATTTTTGGTTTGCATTCTTTTGCATTTAACTTACTTCTGTCAATATACACGGAGAGAATTCCTTGAATATCCAAAACCCAGAACTCATATGCAACCTTTCATCAAGGCTGTATTAACATATGAGCAATAGCCAATTTCAAATTAATTTAAAATAAACTCTGATATAATGAGAATTTTCCTGAGAGAACCTAGGTTGTAACACAACGACATACACATACACATACATTCTCCAATTTCACCGGCTGCAGTTTCAGTACTCTGTAGCAATAGAAGCATGGATAGATGGTCATAGATTTTTTTAAATTTAATCAGAGGTTTGGATACAAGAACTATTCCCATTACTCTAGGAGAAAAGGAGCCCAATAAAACCTCTGCTACTTGATGCTGACTGCAACAAAACCTACAGAGACATTCAAGAACTGACCTGCCACTGAACTCAGATAAAAAACGCCTTGCCTCTAGCGCACAGCACTTGTCCTCTCTTTCCATCAGAACACAAATTGAGTTCGTCACTATTGTACCTTTTTCCTTTACAAGAAACTAAATAACAGACTCTGCCCACATGACTTTAGACTGCAGACCTGAGCATATTTACTGAAGAAAAAGCCTGAATGGACACTTATTTCTGACTAAAAATGGATAGTATTTATCCTACAGTGTGTCCAGATCCTCAGATCACAAATGTTTATTTATTTAAAGTATATGTTAATTTTAGATAAATTAATAAATCTGCTTATAAGATACTCATAGAAATACATGAACACAATTATACAAAGCAGACATGCAATGGGGAAAAAAACACAGTAAAACATCAAGGCAACTAGTTAAGAGAAAACAACACCAATATTCCTGCTCTTTCAACCTTGGGAAAATTAATAGTTCTAGTTTGGTGGATAAAACTAAAGACCAGTACTAAACAAACATCTCTGAGGAGCGTATTTCGAATCCGAAAGGGCATCCTGTAGTCTACATACATATCAACAAGGCAGATTCATTTGCAAAGAGGTAATCCCATGATCAGTGAAAGTACCTGACTTCACTCAGGTTAAATACATGTTTCTCCTTCCTGCATTCCATGATGTTTCTCTTCTCTTTCTATTTTCTCCACTCTTTTATTTCTCAAAAGTGATTCACTTCATTCATCAATTTAACCTGTACCAGTTCAGGCCGACTTAGAAATCCTTCCACCAGGCATATTATTTTTCTCCTTTCCTTCCTCCTTCCACTTATTCAGTCTGTTATCTGCTTTGTGTGGGTTAGAAACCACTTGGAAACC
Source organism: Anolis carolinensis (assembly GCF_035594765.1). Taxonomy (NCBI): domain Eukaryota; kingdom Metazoa; phylum Chordata; class Lepidosauria; order Squamata; family Anolidae; genus Anolis; species Anolis carolinensis. The sequence continues at coordinate 120,981,090 of NC_085843.1, read as the reverse complement.
CCACCTCTCCATTCCACAAATACATGTACTTCTCTTCCTCTCCACTCTTTCCCTTTCCCACACACATCTTTCTTTCTCTCTGGTCCTTCTCCTCCTCTCCCCCCCCCCACGCCCCCGCTGCTCATTCAATCTCACCTTCTCTCACTCTGCTCACCATAGAAAATATTCTGAAGCGAACCTAGGCAGAAGGTGGAAACCAGTGGGGTTTTTTCCAAGTGCACTGTAATGAAATCTATAAAGTGCATTACTGATAAAGGTCTAGCCACCACATTTTAGGTCAGCTGTAATTCGGCAACACTTTAAAGAAGTAATTCCTTATTGGGGAGCCTACACTGAATGCATTAAAATGATCTAAATGGTAAGTGGTTAAGGCATAAGTTCCCCCAAGAAAAGATATAGGCTGGATCTAGGTAAAGGTAAAGGTTTTACCCTGACATGAAGTCTAGTCGTGTCCGACTCTGGGGGTTGGTGCTCATCTCCATTTCTAAGCCAAAGAGCCGGCGTTGTCTGTAGATGCCTCCAAGGTCATATGGCCGGCATGACTGCATGGAGTGCTGTTACCTTCCCGCTGGAGCGGTACCTATTGATCTATGCACATTTGCATGTTTTCAAACTACTAAGTTGGCAGAAGTTGGGTCTAACAGCAGGAGCTCACCCCACTCCCGGGACCGCTGACCTTTCGGTCAGCAAGTTCAGCAGCTCAGTGGTTTAATCCACTATGCTACTGGGAGCTTGAGGCTGGATCTACACTGCCATATAATGCAGTTTGGAACGACATTATATGGTCAGACCCATATAATACAGTTTGACTGCATTGAACTGCATTATATGGTTCTACCTTGATTATATAAAAGTGCCTAAGGGACAAAAATGAACCTGGAGAACCTTATAGACAAAGGACTAAAACAGGAATTTCTGAGTAGTACCTTACTCAATTAAATTAAAAACAATTTTTATGTGAAAACAAAAATCTTTTTTATACTGTTTCCTACCATTACTTTTTACAATCTACTGATGCTTTGGTGAATTTTTCTGCTTTAATTACTAGCTCTTTCTGCTGAGTTAGTCCAATAAATTATTCTAGCCAGCTGGGGATCCTCTGGTGAATGAGATGATGCCATACTGTGATACTGCCAATCAGATTGGGTTTTGTGGCACTATCATTGATAGCAAATTAAGTAGATTGAAAGTAAAAGCAGCACTTCTGCAGGCAATCGCAAAAGTAATCCTAGAGAATTAAGAGATCAATGGGATATCATGGTACTATGCAGCCATTCAAACATGACTATTGTTACGAGTAAAGTAAATTAATATCGTACCAAATTCCTCCTTAACAAGAAAACACCAAAAAATCAAAGCATTCATTTAACAAATAAGTAAAAAAATAAATTTATTTATAAGCCGGTGAATATTTTCAGGTCAGCACAAATCCTTCAATAGAAAGTGGACAGAATAATTTTCAAAAACATATTGCAGATGTTGTTTGGCTATCTTTAGTATCAATCAAGTAAGTTTGCATCTTAATCCTAGTTGGCTATGTTCCCTGAAAGAATAAAAGCCACTGTTAGAATCCTATGTAATCTTTTTTATAAATACTAATACCTATGAGAATAATGATTAACCCATCTGGGCATCAACCATGACCTCTAACATCTTGGTACATAATGCAACATTTTTCTCAGAATCATATTCTCTGCTTTGAAGGTCTATTGGCTGAAGGCTATATACAACTATGTGGAATTCATGGCATTGTTCACTTTACTATATTGAGGCAAAGACTTTACACCAGTGTTTCTAAACCAGAGGGTCCCCAGATGTTTTGGCCTTCAACTCCCAGAAATCTTAAAAGCCAGTAAACTGGCTGGGATCTCTGGGAGTTGTAGGTCAAAACACCTGAGGACCCATAGGTTGAGAACCACTGGTTTACACCAAAAATATTAACTGAGGCAATTCCCTTAGTTTCTAAGTAGATATACAGTACATATGCAAATACTTGTGGGTTCGGGACTTAATGAGGAAATTATATGTAGATTAAACCAAAGAAAAATTGGAAAGCATTCAACTATTTTGACTGTAACTTCTCATGCACAAGAAATGGAATAAAAATTTGTTCTATTTGAGAAAATGGGTATGGTATAAGTTTTCTAAAAATCACCTGTATCCTGTGGGTGATTTTATGTGCCTTGTCTTTTATTCTATTCTTTTTTATTTCTTTCTGGAATCTTCCTTATCCACTAACATATTACAGCTGAGAGGTCTGCTTATAAATCTAGTTTTTTAAAAAAAAAATAATGTTGAAAGTCAGAGATGGGATACAAATACATATTGACTGATGAAGGATGCCTCTGTCAAAACAACCTAAACAGATGGAATCGTCTCATTGTCAAAAAGGCTAATTAAGCTTTCAGGGGGAAAGAAAGCTTTGGGGAGTATTCACAATAGGAGGGAGAAGAATGTTTTCTCATATTCCAAAAGTGATAAAAGAACCCCATGTTTCCATCCATCCTGGACTAATAAGAATATTCACATTCGCAGACATGTTCTTTACAAAATTTGCATATGACATTTTGGCAATAAGAAGCACAATTTTTCTAATGAAAAATAATATTTACATGCAGAAATATTATTTTAAGCACAGAAAATTCTGTAGGCACAGAATCACTTTAATATTGTGCCTCAGACTCTTAACACAGAGACCCTAACTATGGTTGATGCTCTGAGAAGCCCAGGAGAATTAACAAGGTCATACTTCTATATCTTTCTCCCTCATAGGTTATCCAACTGAGCAATAAGTCAATGACTGTACCAAAGTCAAACCAGAGACCAGGCTGAAATCACTTTCACACAAGACTGCTTTTCCTCCACTTCCTCAAGTGCATTGTCCAAATGGGTGAACTAATTAAATTGAACTAGCTAAAATTTCAGGCAAGTTATATCATGAAAAGAAAAAAAATGACTTTAATATTTCAAGAAGGATTTCAATTTTTAAAGGATCTGGGAAGTTTTGGTAAGAAAAAGAGTTTGGAGCAATAGTTAGAATAGGATAAAATAGTATTAAGAAAGTATCCAAGGTCACTCTTTGTCATGAAGCTTCAGTCACCAACAGCTGACACACTGTTGCTTTGAAATGCTGAACGAATCAGTACAGAATCAGCAGCAATAAAAGCTAAGCATCATCTTCACCAATAAGCACTGGTTCACTCGTGCGTCACTACCTTTCTCCTCCCATGACTGGTCAGTGCCTGGTGAATCACAGTTGAGCATGTAAATTGACTCCATTGAAAAAATATTGTCTTTGAGGGAATGTGAAAGCTCTCTCTCTCTGATAGCACATTCAAACATTCACATCTCCACTTGACACTGCAGTCATTGCATGATGTAAACAAACATCTGGGAACATAATGTTTGCACATCCAATTCTGCCAGTAATGGGGAAGAGGAAGGCAAAGAACAATCACAGGCCAAGATGTTATAAAAAGAGTTTTAACAATCCCAAACTATATTGCACATGACCGAAAACCTCTCTGTTCAGTGCTGCTGCCCTCTGAGCAAAGACATCTTTCTGTTTTCACAAACCCAAATGACTTGAAAGACAGAAGTCACAAAGGTCAGGAGAAGGTACTCTGGCCATTCATATGCCAATACTTTGCCCTATGCTTTTACCTAGTTGTAATCTTATTGCAATTATATCTTGAAGCCCTGAACAAGTACATCTCTATCTGTTAAAGAGGAAAAGAGCTCAGCAGTAATTGCATGCCTTATAAGGCTGCTCTTCTGACCAAGAATAGCTTTTTTCATGTAAAATTCATAAAAACCTATTAGCTTCCTAAAGGAGAAACTGACATCTTACCCAGATATGACATCTCATTTTTACAAAGACCTCCCAGATTCGTCCAGCAGTCATTTAGTATAATAAATCATTTCAGGCCCTGCACTTTGCTGCTGCAAACTCTTAACTATCCAAGGCCAACTCTGGTATTCTTTCTCAGGCTACCTTTCTTTTCTTTTCTGATCTAGTTTTTCCTTCTCCTGCTCTCATTAGGGCCACCGCCCCTTGATGTACGTATGTATGTTTGCTTGCCAACAGAATGTCAAGTGGATATGCTAATTGATCTCTTGCTGCTTTGTTAGTTTCAATTAGAAAGATAGGTCACTAATGTTTTCCTATAGCTAATAGATTTTCATTGCGGACTTAACAGCCCTTCCAATTCTCCCCTTGCCTTTATATTGGGAAACCCTATAAAATTCTACAGAGTTGTTATAAACTGTACAATATGTTTCATAACATTAAACTGTGTATTCAGTAGGAAAAATCACTTCCAAGAATATGGCAAGTCGAATAGATAATTAGTTAAACACAAGTTCCAGTGAATTTTGCATATCAAAGGTAACATGCTTTTGGAATTGCCTTAAGTGATTTTTGTTAGATCACTTCCAACTGGAATTTTCTTCGCGTTGTTGTTAAACAAAAATCTCTTATGCAAGGGCATTACTAAAAGTATTCTGAGTTATCACTATTTAATATTTAAAATATTCCTTCAAGGTATCTTCAAGGAAATGACCCCTTCCCCGAATTTAAATTGGCATTTTGCAAACTTCAACAACAACATCATATATATAACCCAAGCTACAGCTCCTGAAATTACTATCTGTCAAACATAAAACTACAAGTATTCTTTTTCAGACTATTTCTTTTCAATAAATATTTTTGGGCCAAATATATTTGGTTTTCCATGAAATATGCAGGAAGATATCAAAGAGCTTACTGATCCACACAATTTAAATGTCAATAAAGCTTGTTCTTCTAGCATGATGGTAATTTGTGCTGACAATTATTGCCTTTTCTTCAAACTACAGTGATCTCATAAGTTATCTGTCCTGTTTTTCAGAGGCAATCACAGCAACTTTCCAGTTTTTGCTGCCTCACTGTGCTTTTCCAACTATAGTAATCCAGATGTTTTTGACTTCAACATCCAAAAATCCCAGCCAGCATGTCCAATGATCACAAATTCTGGGACTTGGTGATGCAAACATCTATAGGACCAAAGTCCAGGAACCACTAGTTCAAAGCACTACATTTCCCTTCATTTTATGTATACTATATTTCATTATTAATTAATTAATTAATTAATTATTCAGGGGTGCTTTGCCAGTGCTTTTGGTGCACAAAGGCAGAAGAGGGTTGGACTAAATGGCCCAAGGGGTCTCTTCCAATCCTCTATTATTATTATTATTATTATTATTATTATTATTATTATTATTATTGACACAAAGACACAGTATAACACAGCAAACGAGATATATATGCTGGATTTCGTATCACAAAATTCCCAGTGTTTAGGACTGTGTGATGTATTATTATTATTATTATTATTATTATTATTATTATTATTATTATTGAAGCTGGGTGGCCATCAGTCAGGGGTGCTTTGCTTGTGCTTTTAGAGCACAAAGGTTGAAGGGGGTTGGACTAAATGGTCCAAGGGGTCTCTTCCAACCCTCTTTATTATTTTTATTATGATTATAATTATGATTAACATTGAGGCTGTATTTGTTCCCGTTTGTTTTTGTTTTTTTACTTCAAAATAAGAGATGTGCAGTGTGCATAGGAATTTGTTTATGGGGTTGTTTTTTTTTCAACGATAGTCCGGCCCTCCAACAGACTGAGGGACCGTGAACTGGCCCCTGTTTAAAAAGTTTGGGGACCCCTGGAATAGACAATAAAACAATCAAACAGAACTACATTGTTTTCCAGAGCTTATTAGACATGCAGAATTTTGATACAAAATTTGTTAGCTTCATTTTGAACAGTAGGCTGCAGAAAGAATATGTTAAAACTCTGAATGGCCAGTAAGAATAAAATTATTTCCCTTCTTTCTTTTAGTCCTGCACTGCATAATCTTGCCAAGTTTTTGAGCAAGGAAAGTAGTTAGTTTCTATGGTCGCCGCTACTCCCACACATATCCTTGCTAGCAATCAAATTAAGGTAGAGAACTCTGCTAATTGTGTCCTGATGCAGAAACAGTTCACATTTCAAGACAACCAAAACATCAGAAAATTCAACCATTGCCTATACTCCCTGCACACACACCACCAAATCATACAAGCTTAAACCCACCAGTTCTGCAAAAGCTCATGAATAAGCTAAAGTTTCAGAGCTGACCTAATTTTTCTTTCCTGTTAAACATTCACTGCTCTAAGACTGTATCATATCCTGAGCATGCCCAAAAAGTGATTCATAAATAATGAGACATTTTTCTGCTATAAAACCACTTCCTCGTCCCTCAGATTTTTTTTCAATCAAGACACAGGCAGGGTACCCACATAATACTAATTGTACACGTTTCAAACCTAATGCTTTGGTCTCTCCTGAGCTTTTTTAAATGGATGGTTTAGTAGATTTGCATGTTTAGTTTGCATGGACTCATTTCCATCTGCATGTTATTCACAGCAAGTTAAATAAAACTGACTAATACATTACTTCACACAACCAAAAATAAGACACTTTTAGACGATTTCCTCATCCTCCATCTGGTAAACATACTTTTTGCAAGCCTATAGAATGGCTTAAAATGTGAATTAAAAAGGCAGCTCCCTGAACTCAAGGGCATTGGAAGTGGAAAGACACAGAAATAAATGAAGGATTTAAGGACAGAGATACCAAATTGGGTTGTAACTGCAGCTACACTTCTAGCAGACAACAGACCATCACCTATTACCAAATGTGAGGATATGTGACATGAACAAACAAGTTCATATGGGGCAAAGGAAGGAAGAGATTAATGGTGGCAGCCAGGAAGATAAAGGTGAATGGGATAACTCTCCTTTCAGTGGGGAAAAGATTGCTTCCAGAGGCATCAGGAAATCTAAGTATGGTTGTCAAATACAAACTCTGTTTATGAGTATTTTGAATAGTGTATAGGTTCAATACCTGTAACTCTTTGAAGTTATTTTCACCACCATTGAAGTTATAATCTTGTAGTTCATCATCACAAAAGAGAAAACAAATTACATTTGACAGCTTCACCTTTAAAACTTAAAAACTGTCAAAAGCCTCATTTATCCCTGTAGGCTGCTCCATTATAGAAGATAAGAATACACCAAGATGAAGATTGAGAATAAGAAATTACTGCAAAAGGTTAAATATCAGATTTATTCTAAGCATTTACTGATGTGATTAATGTTCCCATAAGTCACCAGTATGCAACAAAATATCGGTACCTTCATGGGACTGCTAATTGCTAATAAACACAGACACAAACTGCTATGTGTACATATTTTTCCAGTTGCAATTTACCCAGGGGTAAATGCCAGCTGTCTCACCTTATGCTATAGGAATAGCACCTGGTTTCTTCCTTGCTTCTACTGAATGACCTGTAGACATTGTTCAGAGGTGAGCAAGGAGCGACTCTTATGAATGAGATTACCAAAAGTTGTCTGGAGTTGTTTGAGTACAGAAGCAGTACCGAGAACTCCAGCATTAAGCTATGGTGCCTGCTAACCAGGCCTCCTATTTGTATCCATACAGAGGGGAAAAGATAGGAAAGATGGGCTTGACTTATGTGTAGTGTGGCCTGAAATCTCAGCAGAAAGGAATTGCTCTTCCCTCCCTCCTCTGATAGCTGCTGCCTTCTTCTACCAGTTTCTTCACTTGCCTCCTCCCTATCTCTCTTCCCCAGACCTAGGGTCTAGTTGGAGGCACCGAGGAGAGATGTGCAGGAAGGTATATCCCTCAGAAGATAGGAAAAGGTGGCAGTTTTCCTCCTCCCATTTATCTGGATCAGTGATTCCCAAAGTGGGTGCTACCATTTTGGAGGAATGGATTTTAATCATATGTTTTTATATTTTTATATTGTTTTAATTGTTTTATTGGATTTTTATAGCTGTTTTAATTATGTATAGGCATCGAATTGTTGCCAATTTTGTACGCCGCCCTGAGTCCCTTCGGGTGAGAAGGGCGGGATATAAACATTGGAAATAAATAAATACCACCCCCCGGTGGGCACTGCAGAGATCCAGGGAGGCGGTGATGGCCACAGGTACATTTGGGGGTGATGAATAACTGTAAGGGGGCAGTGAAAGCATAAAAGAAAGAAGAGAAGATTTAGAAAAATAGAGCCGAGGATTACTAAATTGGTAGCAGCATACCAGGTTCATCCTTCTCATTAAGATGATTTCGAATCTTTTAACTTTTTAAAATTAGCTTTCTATTCTGAGTTCAAAAAATAGTTTCATAATTTCAAACTTCAATGTTTCTAATTTACACCTTTCTTTACTATATTTTACGAAAAAGGTAGAAACATTAATACATATATATGTCTGTTTAATTGCTATTTAAAAATTTAAAAAAATAATTTCCAGGGGGTGTTGAGTAATATTTTTTCTGTAAAGGGGACGGTAGGCCAAATAAGTTTGGGAATCACTGGTCTAGATGCTCGACAGATTCTTTCTCCTTGTTGTGACCAGAGCCTGCATGTGAGCTCTGCTTGCAGGAAAGAGGGGTATAAGGGGCCAGAGAGATAAGAGACAGGGCTACCCTCCTCCCCTTCATTCTCCCAGCCATCCTCCCGAGCCCCAGCTGTAGGGAAGAAGGAGGTGGTGGAGGAGGAAGTAAAGTTTCCACTCTCCTGTACTCCTCCACACTATGACCAGCCTCATGTTTTGTTTTGGGGTTTGGGGGAAGGCAGAGGCTTGGACAGTAGTGACAAATCTGCAAATCATCAAACCCGCAAATATGGGGAGCCAACCATCATAATTAAAACACACACACATTACACAATATAAAACCATATTGAAAAGTTCTCCACTAAAACAGATATTAAAGGCCTACTTAAACAAGTAGTTTTTGCCTGCTGGTGAAAGAAAACAGGGCGAAGACCAGTGTACCTTCCCATGGAAGGGAATTCCAGAAGGTGGGTCTTTCTCTCTTTTCCTTACCCTAAGGATGTGTGATGGTGACAAAATTGAGGGCCCATCCACAAAAAGGCCTATAACATGGGATCTCCTGCAATTTTACCAGAGGTGTCCAAATGACGTCTCTGGTAAAACCTAATTAATTCAGGACAAAGCAGGAAAGCCCTTCCAGGAAGGCACTTAAACACCCAACTCACCCCAAAAAGGATTTAAAATTCAAAATAATTGCTCCTCGCACCCCCCCTTCCTAGCACATCATTTCTATGTACCAGGAGGACTTCAGCAGCACAAGTTATTTTGTATTTTAAAGCCATGGGGGGGGGGGTTGATCATTTGATAGCCCATTAGACCCATGCCTTTGTGAAAGGGCTATGGGACCTGTGTAGATTGGGCTGGGAGTGCGTCACAGGCCCAATCCACACAGCCCACGTAATGTCACCATTAACATCCTGTCAGAGTCCTCCGGGTGCGTAGAAAGGCTGCGCTAGGAGGGGGGGCAAGGAGCAATTATTTTGTATTTTAAAGCCTTTTTGGGGTGAGTTGGGTATTTAAGTGCCCTCCTAGAAGGTAACAGGAGGGCATCTAGAAAACCCCCAGGGAAAGAATGTGTTTTGGGGTAGAGTGGGGACTAAAGGCTGCCCCAACTGGGTTTTTTTAATCCAGGTTGGCACAGACTTTCTTGGTGTCTAAAAGCACCCTGAGAGAAAGCCTTCCTCTAAGGATCTTAAGACTTGGGCAAGTTCATATATAGAGAGAAGTAGACTGGATCTGAGTCATATAAGGCCAGGACCAGGACTTTGAATTATGCTTAAAAATGAACCAGTGGCCAATGTACAACAAAGATTATATAATAGAATCATAAAGTTAAAAGAGACCACAATGGCCATCTAGCACAATCCCCTACCATGCAAGAAAAAACACAAAGTACCCCTGATAGATGGCCATCCAGCCTCTGTTTAAAAGCCTCCAAGGAAGGAGCTTCCACCAGCTTCTAAGACAGTAAGTTCCAGTGTTGAACAGCTTTTACAGTCTAGAAATTCAAGCGGAATCTCCTTTCCTGTAATTTGAACCTATGTATTCCCTGTAACTAGCCCCAGTGAGAGATATGGCCACAGCCTTTTGGACCTAATGAAATTTCTGAACCAGGCCCAATGGCAGTCCCATGCAAAATGCTGTTTTGTTATCTAAATCGATCTGGAAGAGTGTTGTCGAAGGCTTTCATGGCCGGGATCACAGGGTTGTTGTATGTTTTCTGGGCTGTATGGCCATGTTCCAGAAGTATTCTCTCCTGACGTTTTGCCCACATCTATGGCAGGCATCCTCAAAGGTTGTGACTTTCCAACTGACAAAGAGTTCTTCTCACACCCTGGACTTTCCACAGATATATATATATAAATCTTCCTTGCTTAGTTTCTCCATACCTCACAACCTCTGAGGATGCCTGCCATAGATGTGGGCGAAACGTCAGGAGATAATACTTCTGAAAAAGAGCAGGGCCCGACTCACCGGGCCGTGCTTGTTGCAGGGAGGGGCGATCCCTCCCTCCCCATCATGGCGGCGGGTCAGGGCTTCTTGTTCCCAGAAGCCCCCTCAGCATGGCGGGAACATTTCCCGCCGCCAGTTCCCGCTGGCCAATGGCAGTCCAGAACTCCCGGGCTGCCATTGGTCAGCGCCCCTCCGTGGGCGGGGCCAGCCCAGGCTCCGCCCCCGGGAGGCTCGCCGGCAGCCATTCGGCTCTTGCCATAGATGTGGGCGAAACGTCAGGAGATAATACTTCTGGAACATGGCCATACAGCCCGGAAAACATACAACAACCCTCTGATCTGGAAGAGAATGCACAATCATAGCTGTATGCTCCTGAAAAATAACCCAAGGGTGTTTAATAACCCAAGGGTGTTTCAATCCCCTTGCCCATGAAAGTAATATCGAAAAGTTTGCCTCCTAAAGAGTCCCAACTACAACATGAAAAACATTGTTACAGAACCAATATTGCTGCAAGCATTCAGATGACCTCAATAAAGGGTAGGAGAGGATATTAAGTCCTAAGTTCAAAGGGTATGCAAATCCTTGGTTTCCTAAAGTAAGTTTTCATTCACAAATCCTAATTTTTTACAGTAGTGAACTGCACTGAGTTGACAACTGTAAAAACATTCATTGTAATAAGGAAAAGACTGCTCTGGTGTATGTGCAGATTGCAGAACCTGAAGTATAACATGCAGAGAAAATTTTCTCAGATCATAGGTTTATGATGCAAGAGAACCATTGACATTCCATCTCAAAAAGTGAAATGTCTTGCTAGCCTTGAAGATCAACTTGCAGAAATGTTATCTGCAGAAACAATTCTGAAGAACAAGGTTTGAAGAGAAAGAAAAGAGTGTATTATTCATATCTCATGCTACTGGAGCTACCCTTTAAAATGTTTTCCTTCTGCCTTTTCCTCTGCATGCTGACCTGACATGTCTTCTATGCCCCTGCCCAAATCCTCTACCACCAAGAAGTCTATGCATTTATTACTCTCTTTTGTGCATCTGAGACTGCAGAAGGAACAGGCTGATCCGTCTGAGATGAAGCTAGATGGACATTGAACAGGGAGGGAAAGGTATTTCAGATCCAAATGAGGTTTCCACTTCACTGCCTTCTCTATGCTTTACTGAACTTCACTCAGAGCAGCTGTTGCCAGCTCTCCCTTTCCTTCTCTCCCTCTCTCTCTCTTTCAATCTGCTCAGAAAGCTTTAACATCCAAGGACCTTCCAGTGACAGCATGTGGCTCTGTTGTCAAGAGGAACACCTCTGCTAGTACATAAATAAGCCAGCAGATGGGGAATGTCCTGTAAATTAAAACAAATGGACATCTTAACAGCATCCAAGTTGTTGTTTTAAATACTGCTTCAAAATACAGTGTTACTGCTCTTGAGAGTTACTGCTTTTGAGATACAATGCTTACCAGGTTACATTTGCATCTGGAGATCCTTCTCTCTGCCTATCATAGGAACCGGAACTTTCACCAGGGAGCCAGAAAATGGGAAGTGCTTTCCAAAGTGTAGATGCTCAAAGGAACAAACATTTGATCCACACTCTGTTATGTTAAAGAACTGATATTTCCTTCTGCTTGTACCCCTCACCTGCTTTTTCCCTGAACATTGACTTTATAAATATTCCAAAACTGAAAAGGTTTCAGATAGTCTCTTTCAAGTGGCTTGGCAACTCCTAGGCTAGTACATTCATCTGTTTTGTCCCAAGGAAAATATGGACCTGATAAACAATTAATATGAAATATGAAAAGATGGACAACCTGAAAGCCTTGTAACATTACCCCTAACTGATTTCTTGTAATGCCTCTACTATTGCTTCTCTTTTGTCTCTTTGCATTTCAAGAGAAACTTTTATCATGCAGCCTTTACCCTCAGGTTGTTTTTTTTCTATCCTATACCTTGTTCTCACTTGTTGCTCCAATTTGTGATGATGGTCCTCAAACAGAAGGTTCAGTAGAGTGAATACTTTAGATAAGAGATTGCTTATTTCATGGGGATTTATTCTGAGTAAGACTACTCTATAGGTCTGGGTACTGTGATCTCCTATTATTTGTCAGCCATATAACATGAAAATATGTCAAGGACAAGCTTCTAGATTATGCTTCTTTACAAAGAAATAAAAGGAAAGCCATTTCCAAAGCTGAACTATTCATAGATATAAGGTTAATCCTGTCTTGAATTCTTTAAAACTTTTGTGAAAATGTTTCAAATGTCATTTTACTTTGAGTACTTAAGAGAAAACATAATTTTACAATAAGATATCATTTTATCACAGTCGCTATCCACTTATCCAATCATTCAAAAGGAACAATTAAAATATATGAACATTGTTAATACAGGCCTGTCAGTACAAGCAGCAGTAGAATTAGCAAACCCTAGAGCAGCCATGAAGAAACACTGAAAATTATTCAGTTTGCATTTTAATGCAGACTTACTTCATTTGCAGTTTCCAAACTAACACATGAACCAAAACACAAAGTATATTTTAATACCAGATCTTCTTGTCCAATGTCAATGGACATTTTTTTCAACATGTGCAACCTGAGAATATGTACAGGGTCTTTGGGGGTTTTGAGAGCCACCACATGTGCACTAGATGTTCATCCCGAGCTCTTAACAGTTCTCCATGATAAAAAATGAACATAGGAGTGCAAATACATTGCATTATGGAAAATTACACCCACTTTGTCTGTACATGGCTACATTGCATATAAAAAATAAATATATTAGGAAACTTATTAAGGAAAGAAACACATTGGGCAGATTGTAATGATGAAGTGCTTTGAAACTTAGAAGATCCAAGATAGTTTAAAATATTTATAACTATACGAGCCAAAATAAGTGGAGAGAAAAATGTTGACCACTCTGCAAGGCTCCTGGACACACTCCAGCAGCACTAGCTCTCCAGCTGAAGCACAAGCCGGAGCCTTTTCATTTGATGTGATACATTGGCTGTTAGAAATAGCAGCCTCCCAAGCTTCTTACTATTTATGTGTTGATGTATATACAGTATTTGCTAATCTGTATTTATGTGTATGTTGATTTGCCAGTTTGGCTGTGCCTCTTAGGTGTGGGAGTGGTTATAGACATGTGATTGTACTGAGCATGTTTGGACTCAGGACTCCATTTTGTCTTCACTTCACCGTCTGCTTCACACCTCAGTGGAGGTGAATGCATGTTGCTGTTTAGACTTCGATATAGAGGTATATTTATGGGCTTCAGTGAGTTCAAGTATACTTAAAGACTATGGACTATTGATTAAGAATGATACCCTGTGTACTCAACACATAGAGAACATCCTATCTATAACTAAACTTTAATAAGAAATGTGCCTATATGTTGAATTAATACAAGATGTTTATGAGTAAACAAGATATGATACTTTGTTTTTTATTTCTGAGTGCATACTTTAAATTAAAAAGTTTTTAAAGGGAGTGTATATGTTTTGGACAATTACACCTGCAATTTTAACTTTAAAGAAACTGTTATGGTTGAGCCTCATGGCTCTACTACTGGGAGACGTGGGCGTAAGACTCCTCGAGAGTCAGATACTCTCGAGGAGCGAGAAAGGAAGCGGCTGCGAGATATCTTTGCAGAACCATCTGACGAGGATTCTTTTGAGGGGTTTACTGAGAGAATGGAGGAAGAGATGGTTAGCTCGGAAGAGGATGACATGGAATGGACTCGTGTAAGGGAGGATTTAGGTGCCTCTGGCAATGATAGTATGGAAGGCGATTGGGGACCTTCAGGATTAGACCCGTGGACAAGCTGGAGGGATGGGACGGGATCCACAGCTGGGGATGCTGGGGGCGTAGTCAAAGGTGTTCCAGTTCTGATGAGGAAAGTGATGAGGAAACGCCCGGGCTAAGGAGAACAGCTGATAGCGATGAGGACTTGTAACTGGCATAAAATGGGGTTTGGGAGCAATAGCAAATTGCGTTGGGCAAGGTAATCTGGACGAACGCTTGGGATCTGTGTGGGAAGTTTTCCTGAAGACGGGTGTGATTCGTTTGCTGACTACGTAAGTTATCCTGGACATTGGGCTCAGACGGCGGGAGGAATTGTGTGGGGTTTTGTTGTGCAACCTCTGCTTAATCTTAATAGCTTTGACCTTCCGTCGTCTTCTTGACGGACGCCATCTGCTTTCTCTGGATTTACGGACTGACTGACTACGGCCTCGGATTCTCCTACCTGTGTCTATCGTTGGAACTGGTGAACTACAAACGTCTGCATCTGCCTTACGACCTTCGGAACGGATTGGGACTTCGCTGACTGCTTCTGCCCTCCTCTGCTGTGTTTGTATCAGGAAATTGCCTGCTGTGTGGAGGAGTAACCTCTAAGTTACTCAAACATAGCTCTTGGCAGCAGAGAAGCATCTGCTGCCAATTAGTTGCATTCCTTTGAACTTTTTGTTCACCAGCTTCTGTTTGTTTATTCCCAGGCTGAAGCAAGCTGTTTTGATTTAACCCGGATTAAACTCCGGTTTAATCCGGTTTATCTTTTGAACGTTTTTCTTGTCTCTTTTTACTTTTAAGGCCAGTGTTTGCCTAGCCCTTGTCTTTTACGGGCATTTTTGGTTCTGTAACTCCAATAAACTTTGTTATCTTTTATCTTGTGGCGTTCTGTCTTTGACAGAAACAGCCATCCTCTACTAACCAAATATATTTTGTAGTGACATTTATCCATTAGGCTGCATGTGGCCTTCCTTAGTCCACTAGTCTGGCCCCAGAAGTTCCTTCTCAAAATAATTTGGTCTAAAAATGGCCAATTGCATTCCCAGAAGTCAGACTGGACATATGTGACTGGACATATATTTTATGAAGGAGATGTTTTTAGGGCCAGAACAGCCTTTAATCAAAGGAATGACCATCTAGTCACTTTTAGGTTTTGTTTAAGAAGGTGCAAATATGGCCCTGAGGTCCAGTGAGGTGAAAATGAGAAAGATAGTCACTGTACATCTATGCAGTATGAGGAGGAGGTGAAGGGAATTGGTGTTAAATACTCTTGAGAGACAGCTGGGATTGGAACAGAGCCAGCTTTCTAAGTGCTGGTTAAGTGTAGGAAAATCAGTGAAGCCAAGAAATTTCCTCCATCTACCTTCCAAACAAAGAGGGAATATCCCTATGTTATATCCTTTAAGAAATAACTTGAATGCCTTCCATCCTGAATGTCTTCCAAATTGGTAGAGGAGAAATTAGGGCTGAGCAAGGTTGCCTCCAGGCCATCCCAAGAACAGATTTGGTCCATCCACGGTTGCAGAGGTTTCCCTCTCCTGATATAATATGATTTTGTTCTCATCCAACTGTTTTTATTAGTTCTATTGTGCCAAAGACAACATTATGAATATGTCCTATTGATCTTATGGCTTTTTCTTTTACATTTCTGGGTAATTATTTGTGTTTACACTTTTCTTCTCTCCCCCCCCCCCATCTTGTTCTGAACATGGTGTATCAATAATCTATCTGATTTGTTTCAATTACAGTCTTGAGCCCATAGTACTTCTTACATAGCTCTTGCCTTGAAACACATGTTTAAGAGTCATGGATCTATATCTGTAGAGTGACTAAGAAATGTTATTCAGTTTGTCATGAGTGAAAGATATAAATCAATCACTCCGTAAACATAAGCATGCAGAAACATTTGCCTAGGAAAACTGAAACCATAAATAAACCTGTGTTCCATAATACATCATAATATTTGCATTCCAAAACATCTTTTTCACCTTCCTGACTGACTCAAGTTACATTTACACATTTCACACATTATCTCTCAACAGAATATTTATTTATTTATTATTTATTTATTTCCATCATTTATATGCCGCCCTTCTCACCCGAAGGGACTCAGGGCGGCTCACAATACAGTAGAAAAATAAAATATAGCAATATAAAACAATCAATTTAAAACAATCCCATAAATACATTTAAAACAGTATAATAAAATACTTAATCCATTCGTCCACATAAACCTTGCACGCAAACCTTAGTCCGGACCGAGTTAAAGCCATCATAATTCATTCATTAAACACTTGTTCGCAAAGCCAGGTCTTTACCTTTTTTCTGAAACTCAGAAGGGATGGAGCCTGCCGGATGTCACTGGGGAGGGAGTTCCACAGCCGAGGAGCCACCACCGAGAAGGCCCTGTCCCTCGTTCCCACCAGCCGCACTTGTGAGGCAGGTGGGACCGAGAGCAGGGCCTCCCCAGACGATCTTAAAGTTCTCATGGGCTCATAGGAGGAGATACGTTCGGATAGGTAAGTTGGACCGGAACCATTTAGGGCTTTATAGGCCAAAACCAGCACTTTGAATTGGGCTCGGTAGCATATTGGCAGCCAGTGGAGCTGACGCAACAGAGGAGTGGTGTGCTCCCTGTACGCCGTTCCAGTTATAAGCCTGGCTGCCGCTCGTTGTACTAATTGAAGCTTCCGGGCCGTCTTCAAAGGCAGCCCCACGTAGAGCGCGTTGCAGTAGTCCAAACGAGCTGTAACTAGAGCTTGGACCACCGTGGCCAAGTCAGACCTCCCAAGGAACGGGCGCAGCTGGCGCACAAGTCTGAGTTGTGCAAAGGCTCCCCTGGCCACCGCCGAGACCTGGGGTTCCAGGCTCAGTGATGAGTCCAGGAGAACCCCCAGACTGCGAACCTGTGTCTTCAGGGGGAGTGCGACCCCGTCCAACACAGGCTGTAACCCTATTCCCTGTTCAGCCTTACGACTGACCAGGAGGACCTCTGTCTTGTCTGGATTCAATTTCAATTTGTTAGCCCTCATCCAGTCCGACACAGCGGCCAGACACCGGTTCAGGACCTGGACAGCCTCCTTAGTGACAGGTGGGAAGGAGTGACAGAGCTGGACATCATCTGCGTACAGATGACACCTCACCCCGAAACTCCGGATGATCTCTCCCAATGGCTTCATGTATATGTTGAACAACATGGGGGACAGTACTGACCCCTGCGGGACCCCACAAGTCAATGGTTGTGGGGCCGAGCAGGTGTCCCCCAAGGACACCATCTGGGACCGACCCTCCAGGAAGGACCGGAGCCACTGCAGAACAGTACCTCCAAGCCCCATCCCAGCAAGGCGCCCCAGAAGGATACCGTGATCGACAGTATCGAAGGCCGCTGAGAGGTCCAGCAGAACCAGCAGGGACACACTCCCCCTGTCCAGTTCCCGGCGTAGATCATCGACTAAGGCGACCAAGGCTGTCTCGGTACCATGCCCCGGCCTGAAGCCAGACTGCGCCGGATCCAGAAAATCAGTGTCAACCAAGAATGCCTGGAGTTGTGCGGCCACCACACGTTCCATGACCTTGCCCAAAAAGGGGAGATTGGAAATAGGCCGAAAGTTCTCTAATTGAGTGGGGTCCAGTGATGGCTTCTTCAACAGCGGTTTGATCACAGCCAATTTGAGGCTCGCTGGAAAAATGCCTTCCTGAAGGGAGGCATTCACCACCACCTTCACCCACTCGGCCAACCCCCCTCTGGCTTCCTTTATCAGCCAGGATGGGCAGGGGTCTAGGATGCATGTGGTAGCCCTCACCTCTCCAAGCACCTTGTCCACATCCTCAGGCTGAACCAATTGAAAAGAATCCATCAAAATAGGACAAGCAGGTGCTCGTGTTACATCCTCGGAGACTGCCGTTAATATGGTGTCAAAGCCGGAGCGGATCAGAGCGACTTTGTCCGCAAAGAACCGAGCAAATGCTTCGCAGCGGGCTGCCGAGTTGTCAGGGATCCCGTCTTGAGCGACGGGATTTAAGCCTCTGACAACCCGGAACAGCTCCGCCGGACGGTTCTTTGCAGACGCAATATTAGCTGCCAAGAAAGCATTCTTTGCAGCATCTATTGCCGCGGCATATGCCCTGAGGTAGAGACACAGCCGTGTTCGGTCTGATTCGTTCCACTCTGAATGCCACACGCGCTCTAGTTCCCTCTTTTTTCGCTTCATCGCTGCCAACTCCTCAGTAAACCAAGGAGCTGGTTTAGCTCGGTTACTCGAGAGGGGACGTTCCGGAGCAATCGTGTCTACTGCCCTAGTCATCTCCCTATTCCAGAGAGAGACCAGGGCATCAACAGGATCACCAACCGAGGCGGCGGGAAACTCCCCAAGAGCCGTCAGGAATCCATCTGGATCCATAAGCCTCCGGGGGCGGACCATTTTAATAGGTCCCCCACCCCTGCGGAGGTTAGGTGGTGCATTCAGCCTAAACCTGATCAGGTGATGGTCGGTCCATGGCAAAGGAGCGATGGTAAGCTCCTCCACACCGCCACCTTCCTCCCATCCCTGGCAGAAAACCAAGTCAAGTGTGTGACCCGCTCTGTGGGTGGGACCAGATACCAATTGGGACAGCCCCATGGTTGCCATGGAGGCCATGAAGTCCTGAGCCGCACCAGTCAGGATGGTCTCAGCATGGACATTGAAGTCCCCCAGCACTAAAAGCCGCTGGGACTCCAACGCCAGGCCCGAGACCACCCCCACTAGCTCAGGTAGGGAGACTGTAGTGCAGCGGGGTGGGCGGTACACTAACAGAATCCCCAATCTGTCCCGGTCACTCACCCTCAGGTGGACACATTCAAACAAGGTTGACTGCGGGATGGGGCACCTGATCAGGGGGATAGACTCCTTATAGACCAGTGCAACACCGCCTCCCCGTCCTCCGGATCTTGGTTGGTGCTGCACGGCATACCCGGGAGGACAAAGTTGGGTGAGATTGACCCCACCCGCCTCATCCAACCAGGTCTCCGTTATGCACACCAGGTCTGCCCGTTCATCCAAGATGAGGTCTTGGATGATTGCTGTTTTTCCATTTACAGACCTGGCGTTCAACAGCACCACCTTTAATCCGGAGGAACCGCCAACCTAGGTATCCAAGTTTACCATATCAGGAGGCCGTTTTAAATCTACAAGAAATCTCTTCCTCTCCCTAGGCCGAATCAGTTTTGGCCTCCCTTTCCCGTATCTCCCCCTCCCCTGGATTACCTCTATGGGGGCCCCTCGGCTAGTGGACATCCTCCCCCCCCCTCCATGGCCCCTCTCCCCTTCTTCCGTCATTGGGCTGGCACTAGCTTTCAAATATGAGCCAGATCCCTGCTTAAATTGTATCTCACTCCACTCTCCTTTGGATGTAGCTCTTTCATCTCCCCATTCCCCCCACTTGGGAGTTACTAGCGTAAAGTGCAATATAAAGTTCTTTAATTTCCCAAAAGTGCAAAGTGCTAAAGGTGGAGGGGAATCTAGTTCATAGATTGTTCTAATAGAATCAATGGGGTGAGGGAGGTAGATCAACAAGCTAAGGGATAACAATAAAATCACCATTAAAGTGCCAGAAGCTTTAGCTCTTACTACAGCGTTATACAGTTCTTCCAATAATAAGGTGACTTTGTGCTTCAACATCCCCGGTAAGACTACAGCTGTTCTGAAGGTGAATAAGGCACACCCTCACCTAGCTTCTTAGGCAACCCACCCCAACCCTCAACTTGTAGCTCTGAGTTAACACGGCTGAACACAATTCATAGCAGCATGGAAAATTCATAACAATCAATTATGAGGGCTAGATAAAGTGCTCAGTCCAGATGATCATCAATATAGTGCTAACAGTGCATTTCTAGATGGAATGCGGTGCTGGAGCAGTCCAGTGATGGTTGGGTGGGAAGACAATGCACAGGCCCTGCTGGCCTAAGTGGGTCAGCAGACTGAGTGGATTGGCAAGCTGACTCACTGAATAGCAGGGACCAGAAGATGGAATGTGCCTTTAGTCTTGTGTGGAAACAGTTAAAGCTTTCTGCAAAAATACCATGAAGCAATTCCATCCTCCAACAGGTTCAAAAATATAAAATGTAAGGCAAATCCTTTAGTACAAAAACAAACAGGAGTCTAGATATTTGCACCAAATCAAACAAATCAATACAGTAAGCATCCAGTTTTTTCTTAACAATATAAATTGTGTGAGTACATGTCACTTCATTTTGTTTGTTGCAGCTTCTGATTCTTACAGAACTAGAAATGCTTTGGGCAAGACTTGTGGCTGAAGAAATACATGGAAGCACCATCCAGAGTCCAGAAGGCAGAATGAAGGAAGCTGTCCCTCAATGAAGTGCTCAGTTTCCATTTCACAAGCCATACATCTATAGCAACTACATTGGCCTCCAAGATGTTTAGGACTCCAACTGCAACAATCATTTGCTATTGACAATACAAGCTGAAACTTATTGGAATCTAATTTGTTAAGAAAACTGGAGGAAGGGGAGAAAAATTCTGAAAGCAGGCCTTTGGAGAAGAGCACGTTGCTAGGGAGGCTGTGGGTGGGATGGATGGTTGTGTGTTTTAAAAGGCATTTTAAACTGTATTGTAACTGTATTTTAACCTAACACACACAGTACTGTTTAATTGTTAATGCTTATTCTGTCACTGATAAAGATATAGAGCTGTCTAGAAGAAATGGCATTAAATGGAACAGACAAATGTTCTATCTATAGCTATTCTACAATAGGCCTAGTAAGATTCATGTTAGGTTTTACAATGTACTGAGTCATGCACTGCTAATGGGCTTCTATTGGGAATCATTTGGGGAATGTGTTTGGGCCTACTCCAGGTGATTGTCAATGATGCAATCCTGAGTTTGGGTTGGGTTAATTAGTTGGTAACCAATCAATGATTACTATGAGTAATTGTATTGTATATAAGGACCCATGTTCAGTGTATTTTCTCCCCCCTTTTTCCTTTCCTTTTGATGTCGTGATGTCTATATGTAATTAAACCTACTACTACTTGGACAAGATACTACGTTCTGTGGTGAGTCTGTAATATCATCTAGACTGGGGGAAAGACAGTAGTAAAAACTGACAATGGCCGGGCATGTGCTCAAGAGTCTACTATGGAAGCAGACTGAAAGTACTGAGCAGTAAATTGGCTACTGCACTCCCTCTGATTTATTTATACAGCCCACTCTTTATTGGAAGCTTTAGATTAGGTTTTGTGTATGTGTGCTATTTTTAAAAAGCAAAACAATGAAAATAATCAATATGCAAAGTTCTATAGGATAAATTTAAACTGCAGTTACTAATGTTACAAAGTGTTTTATTATCAAAATATTCATGATATATTGTTTGTGTGTAGAAAATATCAAGCAAGGTTTAATTGAAAGGTTAAGTAAATGTGTTTACAGGCATCCAAGGAAAGACTAGCATAAAAATGAGTCACATTAGTTAACAAGGATATTATTTTGAGGCTGGATATGCAGTGGGTGGATAGATATAGGACTCTGATAATAGGCTTTGTCCACATAGTACTGAAGCTTGATGCTCCATCAGATGGGAAACTATAATTTGGACTGAAGAAAAAAAATAAACAGAAATAATAAAAGTATAACTAAAAATCTGCCTATTCTGGTGAAGTGGAAAAAATAGCTATTACATCAACTTTTGCACCATAAACCAGATCCTAAGGAAAAGAAAAGTTGTGTGTGTGTGTATGTGTGTGTGTGTGTGTGTGTGTGTGTGTGTGTGTGTGTGTGTGTGTGTGTGTATATATATATATATATATATATATATATATATATATATATATATAAAATGGTCAGAGCACTGAATGGTTACATTGCAGATCCCAGAATGCCTCAGTTATTATTATTATTATTATTATTATTATTATTATTATTATTATTATTATTATTATTACCTTAACTTTTTACACCATCTGCCCAAAGGGGACTCAAAGTAGCTTTACTTTATTTATACTCTGCCTTTTCCCCCATGGAGAGTCAACTTGGTTAGCAATCCCACACTTTGGTCATTACAAACATTAAAAAAACAAATAAATAATACAGCGTGGATTAAGGTAATTACAGGTTAAAATATAATAATACACTTAAAATAGCTTTTACCCCCTCCTCCCCAAATCTCACTCATGCTCCCCCCAGTCACAGACTTGCTTGTTTGGAAATTGTCATCATTTTTTTTCCATGTTCATTTTAAAGCAAGTGAGAAGACGCATTTTGAAGTCACACTTGAGATGAGGCAAAGTGGTCTATAGGCGATATGTTGGATTTAAGTATTTTGAAATTTGGCTTACAATCCCAGCTTAGTCATTAAGATGACTATGTAATACAAAAGACCCACCTACAGCGACGCAAAAACTCAGGGGCAGTCAAAAGCTGAAATGCCTCAGAGGCTGTAGAACTTTTCAGAAATTTCCCCATCCATCTGCAGAAGGCAGGGGAGGAGTCAAGACATATCAAATGGGCTAAACTGGTTCACTCCCATAGGCCTGTCACCTTTACCTGTCCTGTTATCCCTGTCACTGTGGCAACTAGCCAAGTGTATGGTGATGCTGGTCACTTCTCTTTGGAGCTGGTCTGCTTTCCACATTACTGAAAGTGAAGAGCTACTCCCAAATTTGTGGTGCGTATTTCCCAACTTTGCTTAACATTGAGTTAAACCAGCTCAGTCCTGTTTCAGTGACAGGGTTTGACCAGGACATCCAGGTTTGACTCCTGATCCACTCTGTGGTAAAGGGCCTATGTAGACAAAGCCAAAAGTGGGTGGGGGAGTTAAACCTAATCACAAAGAGCCAATGACCAAATTTCAATGAACAAAGAAAATACATGCATTTCACAAAGATTTTATAAAATTCATGTATAGCCAGCACACCAGAAATTCAAAACTAGTAACATAATACACTTTTGTTGCAAACATACTTAGAAACCAATTGTCCAGTAAAAAGAACACAGGACATATTTTTACCCTCAGCTGGCCTTCTTCATCTTCTCATATATGCACACAATAAAATAGCATAATGCTTCTCAAACACCTCTACCAAATAAAACAATAAATGTGAAATACTGGTAACAGTGGTGTCATTACTTTAAAAATACTTTGAGAGCCAGACCAAGAGGGAAAGCAATAAGTAAGAATAATATTTGCATATCCGCAGTGCCAGACTGCAAGGTTAAGTTCAGATATCAGTAAAAACTGGCAGCCCATCCATCTTTTATTGCTATCTGAGTACTTAGTTGGCCTTAAAGAAGGCTTTGAAAAATCAGCTATGATTGCTAAATACAATCTCCAGGTTTAGAGGTGGCATGCCACTAGATTCCAGGGCAGCAAAGACAGAATGCCCATTTTGTGAATTCCATCAACTCTGTTAGCTGGCTACTGTTTATTTATTTATTTGCTACATTTACATTCTTCCTTTTCTCCCATTAGACATATGGTGCCTCGCTGTACACAGCTCTTTCTCACCCCATTTTATCTCTCTAGAAACACAGTGGTATAGGGCAGGCTCACATAGAACGACCTGCTCGCAATAATGAAACATTTCATGACTCAATGGAACCAAAACTTGGATCTCCCAGCTTCCCATTCTGCACTAAAACCCTTATACCACTTTAGTTCTTTGCTGGTCAGTGGCCTAAATGGGCTTTCATTCTGATAACAACAGTAACATATAGGAAAGGCCTTGTTATATTTGACCAGTGGTTCCCAACCTTTTTTTGACCAGAGCCCACTTGACCAGGGCCCATTTTGCACAGGGACCACTTTGACCACTCGCCAACATTAGTACCAAAAGGGTTACAAATTGGTTTTTGGTCAACTTTAGATTCATGTGGTTATTTGGAGTGCTGATTCAGAAAACTGCATTGGATAGGCCAAATCAGCTTCAGTATCTGATACAGAACATATGCCATCCAGTAGTCACCATTTGCTCGCTCACAGAAAACCATCTTTAATCGTTTAGAGCTGATGTGGTCTATCCAATGCAATGGTCAGCTCTGCAGAAAGGAGTGAAAATAAATAATAAAATAAAATAAATAAAGAGGAAGGAGGTTCGTGGATCAGATTTTCGTTCTCACGGCCCACTGTTGGGCCGCAGCCCACAAGTTGAGAACCAGTGTATTAGACCAAAGGTATATCAAATCCAGTGTTTTGTTCACACAATCCAACCAGCTGCCTAGGGGTCGTCTACAAGCAGAACATAAGTGCAATAAAAAGGATGTTCTCGGTGATCTAAGAGGCAAGACAACAATTGGAGTCAGAACCACACAGACATCTCAGAACTACAAACTTTGATTTCATGATTTTTGATTTGTGGAAAAAGTGTTAATTAAGGAATGACAATTTGGATAAAGCTGGTGAATTACAGTTAGGATGGTAGTTGATATAGTGAGGGAGGTGGAAGAGTAAGTGAATGAAAGATTAGAACTGAGAGAGGAATTAACACATGCTGTTTGAGAGTCTTCATTACCTAGGAGCGGAGTGTAAGAATGAGAAATGTGTTTTATATATAAGTAAGACTCTCGTATCTGCAAGGCATACATTCCTGACTTAACCATGGTTATTTGAAACTACAGATATGACCAAATGCCATTAAAATAACCTGATTTCCAGTTCCAGAAGACCATAGTATTGCACTGGAGGACCTAGGCCCCTTCCACACAACTGCATAAAATCCACATTGAACTGGATTACATGGCAGATTATCCAGTCCAGGGCCTAAAGAAGTATTCTCCCTAGAATGTAATCTATGCTTTTTTTGCTTTCTGAAGTCTTATTGTTCTTCCCTTTTCTTTCTCTGCTGTTCACATATATATGCTCAGTAAGGGATTTCTGAGGTATATGCTTGTCTGTTAAAGCAAACACACATGACTAAAATAGAATTGGCAAACTTTATTGTGTTGTTTATGATGGACATGCTTCTGCACTGCAACATAGCATTTGTGCAGATGACAAGAAGGAAAAAGTAGGCTGGGCAGGCATAAAGAGACTTTTTTAAAAAAGAAGCCTCTTTCTCAAAGGTTTTATTAACTGAGATATGCCTCTACCCTCTTTTTCCTTGTGGTTATTTAGATCTGTCATGGCCTATTATAAATCAGTTAACATAAAGATATGTATACAGGTAAAGTATCCCTTATCCAAAATACTTGGGATCGCATGTGTTCCGCACTTAGAGGAGTTTTTTGGGTTTTGGAATACTTTCATATAGAATGATATCCTGGAGACAGGGCCTGTCTAATCACAATTCCTTTATGTTTCATATATATCTTAAACACATAGCCTGAAGGTAATTTTATACACAACATTTTTAAAGATTTTTGTGCATAAAACAAAGATTGTGTACATTGAACCATCAGAAAGCAAAGATGTCACTATCTCAGCCATCCATGTGGACAGTTTTGGAATATTTCAGATTTCAAGATAAGGGATACTCCACACAAACACACACCTTCTGTCTCACATCAAATCTGTTCCTGCAGAGAGTAGCTGATACACCCTTGTCTACACAGGACATTTTTGAGCTGTAATATATGACAGCAGTTGGGAGTATATAGATAATAATGTTGATGTAAACACTTGTCTAGAAGCCCAAACGGCCGCTTCTCCATAATGTTGCAAAGCAAATTTAAGAAGCTCATGCTTATCTGAATCTACATTGGGTTTGGTTAGAAAATCAGCAGTGGCAACGAGAAATTGGTTTTTTTTTTTATTTATCCGCCTACTGTTGATTTTTCAATTTCATATCTGAAAGAAACAAAATTATTTTATTGGCACAGTAGTGTTTTATCCCATAGCAAAGCTCATTTTTTCATCTTTCCTCCTTTCTCTATTTTTAGCTTCTTTTCCCTTCTGTATCATCTCTGTTTCCTCCCACTCTAAGACACTATTCCTTCAAAGCATTTTTCTTTCCTTGTCTTTGACTTTCAAGTGTTTTCAGTTCATCCTCTCCCACCCCAACAAAACAAAAAAGGTACTTTGTACTATTTTAATCCCTTTCTTCAATAATATTAAGGCACACAATTCTTTACTAATAAAATGAATAAAAATGGTTTGCATTTCATCCAGTTAAATACTGTCTGCTTCACTCAACAAATAAAAAGGTTACCATTTGACTAGTGGAATTTTAAGACAGTTCATATTATGTCATATTGGATTTTTTGTTACTCCCCTTGAAATGCCTCAGGTGTTATACGCACCCAGGAATCATTATTTCTTACTTTCAATTTAAAACTATATGGTATTCTTTGACAGAGCTTAGAAAAGTTACTTTCTTGTTCACAGCTCCTAAGAAGCAGAAATGGGATATATACTTTAAGAAAAGACACAACAAAAGTAAAGTGCAATTTGGGGTATACTGAAAGATATTTTGAGTAGATTTTCCCTACTGTATGCTATTGCTATTTTAAGGTAACAAAAACACCAAATATCATAATGACTAATGTAACAAATTGCTTTTTACAATTTTTTTCATGTCAGGATTGATTTGAGAAACTAAGTCGCTTCTGGTGTGAAAGAATTGACCACCTGCAAGGACGTTGCCCAGGGGACGCCAAGATGTTTGATGTTTTACCATCCTGTGGGAAGTTTCTCTCATGTCCCCGCATGGGGAGATGGAGCTGACAAAGTGAGCTCATCCACTCTCCCTAGATTCGAAATGCTGATCTGTTGGTCAGCAGTCCTACTGGCACAAGGGTTTAACCCACTGCACCACTGGGGGCTCCACTTTTTGCAATGCAACATGTAAAGAAAAGTAAAAGGTTATTTGCTTTCTTCACCTGACTTTTTACAATGTAACAGGTAAAGAAAGCAAATAACCCTTTTAACAGTGTACTGAGTAACAGGAATGAATGAATCCAAAGCGAACTGGGCTCTGCAGGTCAATGGATACTCCATCACATACATCAGAAGAGCTGTAAGGCCAAGAACAAGCCAGGAGAGTAAAGACAAAGATCCACCCAGAGGAAAAGTGTTCTAACATACATCAAGGCAACCACTGACCACATGGGAAAGCTGGTGAAGAAACACAACTTACAAACTATCTACAAACCCACTAAGAAAATACAAGAAATGCTTAGTTCAGCAAAGGACAAGAGGGATCCTCTCACCTCTGCAGGAGTCTACCGTATCCCATGCAGCTGTGGACAAGTCTACGTAGGGAGCACCAAACGCAGCATTGCCCAGGCATGAATCAAGGACCATGGAAGGCATTGCAGACTAACTCAGCTGGAGAAGTCAGCCATAGCAGAGCACTTGATGATCAACCTGGACACAGTATAATATTTGAGAACACAGAAATGCTAGACCACTCTTCTAACCACCATGTGAGACTACACAGAGAAGCCATTGAAATCCTCAAGCATGTGGACAATTTCAACAGAAAGGAGGAAAACATGAAAATGAACAAATTCTGGCTACCACTATTTTTTTTTAAAAAAAAACTGTAATGTCAGGACAGTAAATAAAAAACATTCAGAAAACAAGGGAATCCCAGACAACAAACAATCAGGGCCAGTTAACACCTCCCAACAAAGGATTCCCTCAGGCAAGAAGCAGCCAGGCTGTGAATCTGCAAAGTCATTAAATGCTAATCAAGCCAGCCATTTGCAATATTCACACTTGCCTCCAACAGACAAGAGTTCTTTCTCCCACCCTGGACCTTCCACAGATATATAAACCCCTCTTGTCTAGTTTCCAACAGACCTCACAACCACTGGGGATGCCTGCCATAGATGTGGGTGAAATGTCAGGAGAGAATACTTCTGGAACATGGTCATACAGCCTGGAAAACTCACAGCAACCCACAAATGAATTAATTTGTAAAACAAAAAACAAAACAAAAAAACAATGTCCCAGTCTTTATCTCCAACAGTAGCTTCATTTAAAAAAAACTACAACAAGATGAAGAAGCATCCATACAATGTACATGTTGGGAATGCCTAATTCAAAATGCTTGGGACCAGAAGTGTTCTGTATTTCAATTTCTTCTCATTTTCTGAACACTTTCATAATTAATGAGATATCTTGAGATGAGCCCCAGGTCTAAACATAACATCCATTATGTTTCATATACATCTAATACACAACACCCGAAGGTAATTTTATATAATATTTTGTATAAAACAAAATAATGTTTGTGTACCTTGAGCTATCAGAAAGTAAAGGCATCACTATCTCAACTAGCCATGCAAACAATTCTGGAATATTTTTGAATACTTTGGAATGCAGATTTTCAGGAAAGGGATATTCTACTGATACAAATGAGCAGGAGCTATCAAAGGCACATTGGATGCATTGTCCTATCTTCACATTTTGCTGCTACCTCTCATAAATGAATCCAGGTTTTACATTTAATTTCTAACTTTACTTGAAGTGTTAATTACTCACTAAATTTCTGTCTGAAATCTTGAGGAAATTCTTTTTCACTACCATTGATAATGTTTTCTTCTCCATACCATAAGAACTGATTCCAAAGCTAACTTTCAGGGAAATAACAAAAAATTATGAGAAGTGACAGCTTTATTTATTTATTTACTTTATTTATTTATTGTATTCCTACACCACCTTTCTCACCTATCAAAGCAGTGTACAACACAATAAATGGCAAAAATGCAGTGCCTGACATACATATACAAACAGGTTGACTGAAAAAAATCCAAAGGAGGTCTCTGTCCCTAAACTCTGGATCTTCCCAGGGAAGCCAGGATGGCCCCCTCCCTGCTGTCCTTCCTGCGGCAGGCTAAAGCTCTTTTATTTAAGCATTTAAAGATGAAGGTGTTTAAGATCTAGTCAGGGGGTGCTATGGTTTTTAACTTTGAATATGTTTTGATGGTTCTTAACCAAAATATTCTAATGCTGTATGTGTTTAATTCTGTTTTAATGTTTGTATATTTGTATATTTCATATTGGATACCAATGCTTTTTTATGTTAAGCTGCTTTGAGTTCCCTTTGGAGATATAAAGCAGGGCATAAATAAATATAATAAATATAATAATAATAATAATAATAATAATAATAATAATAATAATAATAATAATAATCACGCAAAGATACTGTGGGACTTCCGAATCCAGACTGACAAAGTTCTGGAACACAACACACCAGACATCACAGTTGTGAAAAAGAAAAAGGTTTGGATCATTGATGTTGCCATCCCAGGTGACATTGAAGAAAAACAACAGGAAAAACTCAGGACCTCAAGATTGAACTTCAAAGACTCTGGCAGAAACCAGTGCAGGTGGTCCCGGTGGTGATGGGCACATTGGGTGCCGTGCCAAAAGATCTCAGCCGGCCTTTGGAAACCATAGACATTGACAAAATCACGATCTGCCAATTGCAAAAGGCCACCCTGCTGGGATCTGCACGCATCATCTGAAAATACATCACACAGTCCTAGACACTTGGGAAGTGTTCGACTTGTGATTTTGTGAAATCCAGCATATCTATCTTGTTTGCTGTGTCATAATAAAATAATAATAATAATAATACCTACCTCTCAACATTAATACCAAGAAAATAAAGAAATATGCAAATGGTTTGCTCAGGCGCTATATTATACTTTCATCCGTATTATCCCTAAAGAAACTAGTGATTTGGCTTTAATTTCCACTGCAGAATTCACATCTTATGGGGAAATTAACACTCTAACCACTTTCCAGCATTTGTATTAGATTTAGTGGTTTTTCTGCAAATGGACCAAGTAAACTTACAGCAATTTTATGTCCTAAATGATTGCTTCATTCTTTTGTTTTTTATATGTAATCCATGATAGAGCTGAAATGTGTTCTCTGTGCTCACATTTAAGGCACAACAAAAACAGCACTGTTACTTTGTTTCTCGCTATTTTTGGTTTCCTGCTAAAATTTATATCCAAAATATCTGGCACCTTTTGATTCCTAACTTTGAGATCATTGTAATTACCTATATACCAAGGTGCTATATGTTTTTGTATTAAAAGCATTTCCAATAAAAATTACTATTAAAATGTACCTGGATAAAACAAAACCCACAAGTCTCAAATAGTTGTCCATG
The DNA here is from genome assembly GCF_035594765.1 of Anolis carolinensis. NCBI lineage: Eukaryota > Metazoa > Chordata > Lepidosauria > Squamata > Anolidae > Anolis > Anolis carolinensis. The sequence goes on along the minus strand of NC_085843.1, from coordinate 120,950,847 downwards.
GCAGGGCTGTAGCTGGGGGGGGGGGGGGGGGGTTCAACTTCTCCCCTGAATTTTTTCAGTTTTTTTAAACTGGTTTACTCATGAATTTTAACTGATTAACTAAATCCCCATGAGTGATCATTGAAATTTATCTGTCTTGAGTGTCCACTGAAGTTTATCAATAGAGCTTGATTTCTACATTACTTTGCGTTATGAAACTACTCTTAATAATTCGCTAAAAATGTTTCAAACCCCCCCCCCCATTTTTTTCTGGCTATGGTCCTGGTCAAATCCATGTCATGGGGACTGCAGTGATGCTTGCAATCTCTCATCCCATGACTTTTCTGCAACTCTCTTCTGCAGATGCTTAATTCCTCATCCATCCACACACACACACACACACACACACACACACACACACACATATACACCCACAGCTATCTTCAGTGGATTTTTTTTCACACTTGCCTCCAACAAGTGTGGGGGGGGGGTTAGGAAATGGCAGGTAGGACAGATTTAAGTATTCCTTGATTCCCTATTAAACATGTCCCCTAACATCTGTTTTGTTGAAGAAATGTGATTATAGAAATTGGCTGTACAATCAATGTACAATTCAAAAAGAAGTGGATATGTTTGAGAATCATCAACCAAGGAATACATGTGGGCAACTGAATGTATAAAAACAAATCATGAAAATAAAGTGCTTACAAAATAAATCAAAGGGGTCCATCATCATAATCATCACCATCATCACCATCATCACCATCACCATCATTGTTGGGGGGTTGTCTTTCCTTCCCTCAGAGACTGAGAGAGTGTGACTTGCCCCAAAATCACCTATTCCAAGGCTGAGCAAGGATTCCCAATATCTCCCAATATCCTAGGCCCCTTCTACACTGTCACAAAAATCCAGATTATCTGCTTTGAATTGGATTATATAGCAGTGTAGACTCATATAGCAAATAATGTGATTATCTGCTTTGATAATCTGGATTATCAGCAAGGGTGTCCCTCTGGGCAGCTAAACCTGGCAATTCTAACTGGATGGCCCCCATGAGGGTCTTCCTCCTGAGGCAAACCAAGAATGGGCAACTTGGAAGTCCCTGAACAGACTCAGAAGTGGAGTGGGCAGATCTAAAGACAACTTGGCAAGGTGGCACTACCTGGAGGAATCCTCCACCTTGTGTGACTGTGCAGCAGAACAAACAACTCCGCATATGTATGCTTGCCCACAATGTCCTGCCTCATGCACGGAGGAGGAGTTGTTTAAAGCTACGGACAATGCGGTTGCTGTTGCCTGTTTCTGGTCTAAAACTATTTAGTTGTTTGTGATTTCCTCTAATTTTTTTCATCATTTTTAAATGTATTTGTTATACAATGCTTTTGACATGAAATAAAAAATAAATCTGGATAACCGGTTGATCCAGAAGAAATGTCATCTTTAGACAATTTACAGTACTGGTTCTTTAAATTTTTTGAAGCAGCAGCAGCAGTTTGCTTTTATCTGAGCCTACTGAGAAGGGCATGTTTTTGGACACTGCTTTAGCATATTGAATACACTTTGCAAGAACTGAAGTAAGTTGTGGATAATTAGGAGAATGTGAGAGAAGAAGAGAGAAAATGGAATGTTTTAAAAACAGCTGAAAAAGTAGGGCAACAAGAGTCTTCACAGATCTATCCCAGCCAGATCAGTTGCAAGATATGGGAAGTTGAAGGAATTGGGAGTAAGTCAACCCTCCACATCCACTTGGGTTAGGGGTACAGGAACCCATGAAAGGAAAAAAAATGTGAATAAATAAATTGCTAATTTTTTACCTACAAGAACATCTTTCTAGGAATGTCTGGGTCTTCTAGCACAGCTCTATCCAGCTTCTTCTGAAAGCCAAACTAAAAATCATATTGGAGGACCTAGCAGTTCCTTGAGAGGAATTCTGTCTTAAAAAATTCTAGGTCCTTCATCATGACTGAAGGAAACTGACCATAGAGTAACACTGGAGGAGCTAGAGGCATTTAGAGACAACATTTTTAATCAAACCCATGATTAATCAAATTGACAAAAATCAAAACTGCAAAGGTAGGGAGATGCATCCTATCCCACCACCCACCCATGTATATTATTATTTCCTAAGCAAGTGGAAATAAACTATGATACAAACTAGCTATCTGTTCCTCCCTAATACCTGTCCAATGCTAATCTTAACTAAAGTTATGAGGTCAAAAGCAGGCCACAAACAAATATGTTCTCTTCCTCTCCTTGGATCAAATGTCTCACCTTCCTTTTCTTGTCCTCTTTAATCATGGTTTAGCATTACATCTGCACTGAGCCATTGAGTGCTGGGAGATTTGTTGAGCTTCTCTAACTTGCTTCTGGATGGCTTGGTAAATAGGCTTTCTATTATAATTTTGAGCATCTGGTTGAAGCAATGTCTGTGTTCATTTTATTTCCATGTGAAATTGTTTTTAGACAACTGGTACAAACTCATCAAGAGAAGCCAGACAGCCTAGACAATGAAGTATTATCAACATTGGCAGTTTAAGCTTCCCAAACACAACTTGAATCTGTGCAGGCCAAGTCTGCTAACATTTAAAAACAAAATGCTGTTAAGTATATAAACTATACTTAAGATGTCTTTACACAATGCATACACTCTCATAACCTAAAACAAACAACTTATGCATAACATTTATTTCTGTATGCTCCTTGCTGGTACTTTTCAGTAACACACTGAAAAGCCCAAGCCCATCTGACTAGTTGAACTTGTGAACCCCATGCCAACCAGCATTACATAGTAAGCAACTCATTAGGGGTTTGATAACCTTGCTTTTGCTGACTGAAGAAATATCTCATTGAAGCCATCAGGCAAGAAGACAGCTAGGTGTTATATGGTCTGATCAGTTCCACAAATCAAAAGTTGTGGTAGGCCTAATGAATATCCAGTACTATGTTCATACATTAAATCTCCCAAATGTCCTGATTTGGCAATTCTGATAACTCTTCTATCATCCCATTTTTTCATCTGTTTCTAAAATATCCTAGTTTCTCTCTCCTATCCCACCTTTTCTCTTTGACCTCCGCTTACTTAGTTCAATAGCTACAAACCAAACTTAAAATACAAAAGCAACTTCGTCTCAGAAAGCTCAGCTGAGAGGAAAGGAGCAGGAAACTGTTAACACCTACGTAGCTTTTCTGTTTTCCTCCTTAGTAACTTTGGTGATCATGATCACATTCTTAAAATGATGCTTGGCCACATGGGTCCTCAAAGCTTAAAGGACTTGCACATATACATATATGCACACACATTTAAACATGAGCCAACAATGTGATGCGGCAGCTAAAAAAGCCAATGGGATTCTGGCCTGCATCAATAGGAGTATAGCGTCTAGATCCAGGGAAGTCATGCTACCCCTCCATTCTGTCTTGGTCAGACCACACCTGGAAAACTGTGTCCAATTCTGGGCACTGCAGTTGAAGGAAGATGTTGACAAGCTGGAATGTGTCCAGAGGAGGGCAACTCAAATGATCAAGGGTCTGGAGAACAAGCCCTAAGCCACAACCCAAGTGGCTTAAAGAGCTGGGTATGTTTAGCCTGAAGAGAAGGCGGAGATGAGATATTATAGCCATGTATAAATATGTGAGGGAAAGTCATAGGGAGGAGGGGGCAAATTTGTTTTCTGCTGCCCTGCAGACTAGGACGCGGAACAATGGCTTCAAACTACAGGAAAGGAGATTCCACCTGAACATTAGGAAGAACTTCCTGACTGTGAGAGCTGTTTGGCAGTGGAACTCTCTGCCGTGGACTGTGGTGGAGGTTTTTTCTTTGGAGGTTTTTAAGCAGAGGCTTTCAGGGGTGCTTTGAATGTGATTTCTTGCTTCTTGGCAGGGGGTTGGACTGGATGGCCCATGAGGTCTCTTCCAACTCTATTATTCTATGATTCTATGATTCATTTAGAAATGTTCAAGAACAAAGTCTGTCTGTCACACACCATCCTATCTCTAAATGTGTTCCCACGTCTATCAACAGGCTAATAAAATATGTGGTGTGGCAAGCTTATCATTTCCTTGTACTGCAAACATTTTAACATTTCTTAAAAGGATTGCAGTTCTGACAGTCATGTCATCACATTAATATTTTGAATGTTCAAGTGCTGAAACAGAGACCAGAATCTTAATTGTGTTTGCAGGTAATACAGTGAAGGGATGACTAAACAGCTATATGCCTATTCATTCCATAAACAACTGGCAACCTGACAAAACACAAAAGGATGTGTAAGAAAAGATGAGTACTTAAATCAGGGGAGGTGGATGCATATCTAATTAAGAACACATCCTATTTGTGAAAATTGTGAAACATTTATTAGTAGTATTAGCTAGGTATATAGGTAGAGGTTTTGTGAACACATAGACATGGAGAGCTTTCATTCCAAACCCTGAGTTTCCATTTAGACCCAGTATTAAATATTTGTGTCTACTATTCAGTCTGATTTCCAAACAATAACAGTTCATGGGTAACTTCAAGGCTCTATGCATTTGACCTTTGGAAAGCTGAATATATGGCAACCCCATAGCCATTAGGTCTCTAATTGAGTTGATTACAGATTTTAGCTCAGCTTTGTCAAGGAGAGGTCTCCTTCCTAAGATTAAGAACCCAGGAGAAAGTTAAATGGTTGAACCATTAATCTCCAAGGAGAAAATAAGAGGTTGCACTATTAATCTCTGTGGAGCAATAGTCCAATAGGATGCATACCAGTCAAATAAGGGAAACCTCTGGGCTCTATCAGGTCAGGCTCTATATGCTATCCATCATTCAGACTCTTCAATCTCTTCTTTCTATGGGCCAGTGTGTTAGCACTGCAGAAAAACTAAGCTTTTATGGATCAATGTGTCAGCAAGCAATTCAAATGTTGAGAAACAGAACATCAGGGACCTAGAAACCTTGCAACAACAGCTCCACACTTTCATTCAAGATAAACCTCATGGTTTGAGATAATACTGACATTTTTCATTATTTAAGTACACTCCTATCAATAGTTACTCATTATTACCTACATTTCAGAAACATGACCATTTGTTAAAAATCACTCAACTCCCAGTCACACCACTGGACTGGTAATAATAATTGTGATTATTTATTTCTTCTTTATGGGGGATGGGGGGGAGCATATGAAAATATTTATTTTCACATTATATTTCATAAGCCATTCTGCCACATTTCTAATTTGCTGGATAATGCCAGTCTGAATAAATTATGCAATCTGCAAAAGCTACAAGAAACAAAACGATTCTATAGTTTCTGTTAAATGGCTTATATTTTACTCCCATGTCTTCATAAAAAGCTATGAAAATAGTGAAACAACAAAATTACATGTAACAGCTTCTCTGGGATGTCTTTACGACTTGTTCTGAATATTTTTCAGTCTCCACTTTGGAAGACTACTATGCCTTAAAAACAGTTAGAGATGTTACGTATGTCATGTATGTTTAATATGTCTGAATACTGTCTGACAGTGCAAAATACATCTCTCTAAATTCTATCTCTTCTACCTGTAGTTCAATCTTGCAATGTGTGTTTTTGAATATAAGCAAACACTTAGAATAATAAACAAAGTATTGAATGCAACCCAGACTGGATATCTATATGTAAAGGGGTCAAGTTATTTTAACATTTGTTACAGAAAAGAGCAGTTCTGAGTTGACAGCTGAATGTATGCACTCTGAAATAGAGGGATTTGATTTATTCCAAAATGTATAAGGGATATTCCAAGTGAAATCTGGAAACACCACATGGTCCCATAGAGCAGGGTCGTCTAATTGCAGAAGGCTGGGAGGCACATTAGGCCCCTCACAATAGATTTGGGGGACTGCACCCCAGAAAAAAAATCAAACATCCTACCCAGGTGCCTTCAAACAATCTCTAGAGGGACAAGAGGATACTCTCATCATGTTTGGGAGCCTTACTTTACTTCTAGAGTGCATTATGGGTCATTTGAAGCAAAAAAAGAAGTTTTTGAAAAAAAAGTGCCAAAACTTGTTTTGACCCAGGATGGGGTCCATTTTCAGTATAAATGTCTTCCATACCCCTAAAGATTGTTTAGAGACATTTTGCAGCAGAAATATTTTCTTTTAATTGTAAATAAACATTTTCTATCGCCAGGGGCTTTGAAAACATCCCTGGGGCCATATGTTGCTCACCCTTGTACTTCATATGATCCTTCCTCCTCACTTCCACCTCAAGATAGACCGAAACATGTTCACATCAATATAAAGACAGACTTTGTTGCTCTTTTTCTAGAGAATGTATACAGATTGCAAGCAATGTAAACCATTCCTTTCTCCCTTTTATTTATTCATCTTAACTTCAGACCTACATATGAATTATAAATGCTACCATGGCAAAGCCTGGGCTCATTAAAAAAAAACTGTATAGATAGTGAGCCAGAGGAAGTGGGAAAACACTTAAATCTGTACTTTATTGATCAATTAAAATTAATACTTCACTGGTGCTGGATGCCTACTACTCAAGAAGTTTTTGAAAATTCAGATGTGAAATCACTAGCCTTTTTAGCTCGCCCTCTCCCAAAATTGTCTCTAACATTGGTTTCATACCTGAGGATTAGAACATGGTCAATTTAAAATGAGTTTTTAAATGGGGTCTAGAAAATTACAGATTAATGTCTATTTCAGAAAATGAATGAAAAGGATTATTATGGAACAAATTATGAAGCAGGATAAGGCATGCTGAAAAAGAATCAATATTTGTTTGCAAAGGTAAGTCTTGTCTCACTAATCTTTCTGTTCTTTGAGAATGTCAACAAGCATGTGGATTGGCTGATCTAGTAAATGTTGTATACTATGATGACAAAATCTTCACCAAAAGCTCCTGAGTAAATAGAATAATTGTGGGGTTTTAAAGAGTCCATATATAGATTGGCAGTTAGTTCCAGAACAGGATACAGAAAGTGAATAGTAGGTCTATATTGGATCCCTTTATTTTGTGTTATCTGCTGTGTTTAAAACTGGGAATAGTCTTCTTGGCCTGAATCCAATGTTAGCCCTAACTGTAGTAGACTCACTAAACCAATGGCATTCAATTAAGTGCTGACTTAGTATTTACCAAATGATTCAATGGCCAATTTATGCAATAAAACGAGCTCTAATCCAGGAGAGTGTGTACATCAATTCCAGAACACTCCTCTATATAGTTACTCAGAATGAAAAATGCAATTCTCTCCCTTGACCTCTTCCCAGTGTGGATGGCAGGAAGGGAACTACACCAATAGAGAACAGATCCATTATTTTTTTCCTGGAGTCGGGGAGCTCTTCATGGTCTCTAGTCTACTACTCTTGGCTGTTCTGCCACTTTCAGTAGTACATGGAAAATTTCAAAATGGATGGCTGCCTGAATGTTGCAGAATCATAATGGTAGTTGTTACATGACTTCAAGTTGTTTCTCACGAGTTTTCATATCAAGATTTGTTCAGCAGATAGGGGCTGCTGTGGAGCAATGGGTTAAACCGCTGAGCTGCTGAACTTGTTGACCTGAAGGCTGGTGGTTCGAATCCACAGGACAGGATGAGCTCTTTCTGTTAGCCCCAGCTCCTGCCAATCTAGCATTTCAAAACATGCAAATGTAAGTAAATCAATAGGTACTGCCTCCGCAGGAAGACAAACAATGCTCCATGCAGTCATGCCGGCCACATGATGTCTATGGACAACACAGGCTCTTCAGCTTGGAAATGGAGATGAGCACCACCCACAGAGCCAAAGGTGAGATCCATCCCCAGAGCCGGAGATGAAGGGGAAGCCTTTACCTTTATCAGTGTGTATCTGTGTTTCATTGTTTCAAGGCATTTAATGTTTGCCTTGTGTCTGTATATGCTGGAATCTGCCCTAAGTCCCCTCGGAGAGATAAGGTGAATACAAATAAAGTGTCATAATAATAATAATAATATTATTATTATTATTATTATTATTATTATTATTATTATTATTATTATCAGAGGTTTGCCATTGCCTTCCTTCGAATATGAGAAACTGTGACTTCCCCAATGTCATCACTTGGCAAACTATCCCATACCTGCCCTGAGCAACATGGGCCAACAGAGCTGGTAATGAAGTGGTAAATCTTTCTTGCCATTCCTCACAGATCTCTCCCCCACAATCATTCTGCCTCTCATCAATGGGATTTACAGGGAAACGTTCACCAGACTGCAACTTAAATGTCAGTCTTAAAAGACATCCTGTTGTTATTGTTGTCATTGTTGTCATTGTTGTAGTGTTAAAGAAACCAGGCTCTTCTTTAATTCCTACACAGTTCCTCTCCTTTCTGAAGGTTGGGTATAGACATCTACTTTTGTATTCAGTGAAGGCTTTGTTATTTGAATACAAAGTACATTTTTACTACTTATGTGACTTCCTTCCCCTTCTATAGTCTTGCTAAAAAAGAAAGAGCACTGAAATGTGTAAAGGTTCTTCATTGTTGGAATAATTAATAATGCATGACTATTTTGTATTTGACTTCACTTTTCTGCCCTTTGGGGAATTTGTGCCTGGAATGCTAATTAATCTACTACATTAAGGCTATCCCTTTCTCTGAGCAGGAAACTTCTGAATGCAGTACTAATATCTATAGTTGTCACATGTATTTTTCAGATAGAGTACAGTATTTCAGATATCATAAGCCATGTTCATCAAGTCTGTCTCCAATTGAGTTCAGTCAGATGCCTCATACACTGGATATGATGTTATAACTACCCTTCCAATTGCTTAGTCTCTCATTCTTGTTGTTTTCTTTCATTTTTAAAAACATTATCTAATATTGAGCATAAATATCAACATTAAAGACACAAGATTTCAAGTGATCATAGAAGCTAAGCAGGGTCAGCTCTTGTTAGTACTTGGATAGGAGATCATCAATGATTACCAGGTGCTGGACCTGATATTTCAGAGAAAAGAAGTGGCAAAACAAGTTCTGAATATTCCTTGCCTAAAATCCTGTGAAATGAATGGTGTTGTCATAAGGTGACAGGTAACTTGAAGGTACACACAGATGTCCTTCAGATACAGAAGACTGCAGTTTTCATCATCTTTATGCAATATGACCCTGTTGGCTGGAGAGAACAGAAGCTACAATGAAAAATGTCTGGAGGATGTCAGGTTGGAAAGACTGACATTACAGAGATAGAATGCCTTCAGACTCAAAATACTGGATATTTCTTTTAAAATGTTTCACTTTTTTCAAAGTAGAGGTAGAAGCAAGTGAGAAGAATCACAGTGAGAATGCACTGCATTTCAAACATTAAAGTAATCCTGAAAAGTTGTGTATGCTCTCCTTTTCATATCAGTTACCATGCAAACATATCTACACAGTTACACCTAAACAAGGAATCAAAACATCTTTGAATACATACTCTGCTCCTGTGACCTCAGTATAGGACAAATCTGTTAAAACTGCCATTATGAGGAGATTTTATTGCATTTAACAGTAGTGTGTATGTTTAAACAAAATACATTGGATGGGAATAAAAGAAAATATTTAATTTGAAATTATCAAACCAGAACCAATATTTATTTTAGTATTGAAATGGAATAAGGTTAAATGTGACCCATGTATGTACATTATTAAGAAAACAAATATAAGTTTAATTTTAAAAACCCAATTACTGTTTGGAAAAATACTCAGCTAATATGCTCATGCTCACTGATCTTGGAAGCTCATTGGATACAAGAACATGAATGAATGAGAAAAAGACATTGTGTATCTGTTTCAACTTTTATTCCTAAATAGAGAAAAGGAGTTGAAAAAGCATGGCAAAACACAGGAAGGTGACAAATGGAGGATGGCAATATCTGAAAAAATACGTATTACTCCAAAAATGAGAATTACACATTTAAAATCTTGCCTGAAAGTTTCTTAACAATTTTAGCCACATCACAGCCAACATGGAAAAGGGAGGAGGGGATCCTTCCCACAGACTTAGAAATGATTAAGCAATCTATCCACGCAATCTTCTGCCCTAATAAGTCCAACTTCCCACTAGCCAGTACTGCTAACATTTTATTCATTATAGCATTGAAATTTCACTTGCTTTCTTGAGGTGGGATGGGAGGGGCAAAGCAAGAGCTCTAGAAGATTAATGGATCTTTGGATTAACAGCTTTCTGCTTGCTAATTTTAGAAGCCAACTTTTCAAACTAATGTATATGTTGGTAGTTACCTATATGCCATTCTTCCTAATGAAGCCTCAGAGAAAAGGTTACAGATTGAATTGCCATCTGCCCTTCCCATAAGAAGTCTCAGGTGTAAAACTGATAGTACAATAATCTAAATTAATGTACTTGTTCCTTTTATTTTCCAACAACTCCTAGGCTATTGGTCTATTCACCTTCTGTAAAATGGCATATGATGGCTTCCAGGAATTTCTTCCTTCACAACCTTGGACAGTAAATATTCCAGTGTAAGGACCTCATTACATTGAAAGGGGAAAGTATGGGTAACCGTCCTTTTAGCATAGAGAATTGCCCCTCTTATATAGTCAGCAGTCCCGTTCTGAGTTCTGCCTCCTCATCACACTCACACTCACATGTGGAAATTTAAGAGCTGGCAATACATTCATCTTACATTCATCCATAGGAAAACATGTTCTGCCCCAAACCCCAGAGGATACTAGAGGCAGAGATCCAGGTTGAACCCATTGCTTTCTATGGGATCCTATTGATCTGCATTGAAAAACAGAGGATACAAGAGACAGTGATCCAGGTTACACCCATTGCTTTCCATGAGATCCTATTGTTCTGCATTGAACCCGAGGACACAAGAGATTGCTGATGGTTGGGCAATGAAATGGGATGGGAAACTTTTATGTTTTTCAGTTGAAAAGATGTGAGTAAAGTGTGAGAAGAGGTAGGAGCTCTATTGCCAGCCCATGTTCAGAGTTCCCTCCTTTCAGGACATTGCAACCTCTTTTCAACCCTGGAACATGTGGTGAGCTCCTTGCCTCTCTATGCTAGAAAAGAGGCTGAAGTGTTCTGTTATTCATTCGTGGACCTCATGGACCAGCCCACGCCAGAGCTCCCTGTAGGCTGTCACCACCCCAGCTCCTTCAAGGTCAAGCCAGTCACTTCAAAGATACCATCCATCCATGTTGCCCTTGATCGGCCCCTCTTCCTTTTTCCTTCCATTTTCCCCAGCATCATTCTCTTCTCCAAGCTTTCCTGTCTTTTCATTATGTGACCAAAGTACTTCATCTTTTCCTCTAATATTCTTCCCTCCAGTGAGCAGTCAGGCATTATTTCCTGGAGTATGTACTGGTCTGATCTTCTTGCGGTCCAAGGCACTCTTAGAATTTTACTCCAACACCACAGTTCAAATGTGTCTATCTTCCTTTGCTCAGCCTTCTTTATGGTCCAGCTCACGCATCATTGGTTACTACAGGGAATACCATTGCTTTAACTATGCGGATCTTCATTGCCAGCATGATGTCTATACTCTACACTATTTTATCGAGATTGGTCATTGCTCTCCTCCCAAGAAGTAAATGTCTTCTGATTTCCTGGCTGCTGTCTGCGTCTGCAATAATATTCGCGCCTAGAAATATAAAGTGTCCTACAAGTGGGAAATTTCTCAATGTGATGAGATTGATTACCGGAATTTCCTCCTTTCAGGACACCTCTGCCTCTTTTCTACCATGGAAGGCAATGCATGACTGCCAGAAGTAGTTTAACTAAGAGTGCATCTTCATGTTCAAATAGAGGCTGAAGTGTCCTACAAGTGGGAAATTTCTCAATTTGATAAGGTCATAAGAGGCAACATGTTGTGATGGTTGGAGCAACTTGGCTAATACACTTGTTTATGAAATTCACCAAGCGCCCTTTCACCTTACACAATTATACCATTATTATCTCACTTTAACTTCCAAAATTATATCCTATGGAAGTCTGAGTGTTGTAGTTTGCTAAGACACCAGAGCTCTTTGGCTGAGAATTCTGGGCACCGCTGCCTAAATGACAAATCTAAGGATTCTCTAGGATGCTCCCATGCTAATTAAAGTGGAATCATAGGGCTCAGTTGTCCTTGGGAGACTCAGAAGGTGGCAGGGTTTTGAGGGAGGATGACAACATCGGTCAATGGCAGTCTTAATTAAAAGACTGGCCAAAAAAAGTGTTACACCATTCTTTTAAATGTGGGAGATATCCACAATCAACCATGACTATATGCTGGCTAAAACTACTGCATTAAAAGGTAAATAGGAAAGAGGGAGAGAGAAGATGACAGACAGATAGACATTTAGATTTCTGTAATCTAGAGGCATGCATTTTGGTGGCACAGTCTCATGGTGACCCTTCACATCTTGACCAGCTGCCTAGAGAGATACAATGCAGCATGCAAAAACAAAACCAGGAATGAATCTTCATAATGTTAGTAAATATTCAGAAGCTACCCAAATAGAAAATGGAGGAGGAGATGGAGAAGGAAGGGGGTGAGGTTGAACAAAAAATATTTTAAAGCTAATAACCAACACTAAAGCTGATTAGAAAAATGTCAGGTTTCAAGTGCTATTTTTAAAAATGAAAAAAGAAACTACTGAGGAGTTCAGGTGTGTTTAAAAAACCCTTAAGGGAACCAGTTCTAGGATGTGACAAATGGGAGAATTAGCAGCCCCGATTTCTGCAGTGAGCAGCAGCAGCAGAAACAGCCCTTTCTGTAATCTGAAAGCACAGATAAACAGACACTTTAGATGCAAAACTGCTATTGAAGACTTGTCAGGTGGTCTTCCAGAAAGAGGTTATGTTTGGATAGCAGTTCTGCAGCAAAGTCAGGGAGGCGGGGGGTGTTAGAGAAAAGAATTGCTTGGATATTGTTCCACCTGCTACAGACTGCGGATGTTTGCAGCAACAACAGCAGAAAAACGCTACGTGGTGGTGCAGTGGTTCTGTGCACAGAAGGATTTGTCAGAGATTAACCTAACATTATACTCTGAGATTTAACCCATGAGGTGCCACCGAAAGTAATAGCAAGAAAAGAGATCAAGAAGGAACCACAGACAACTCACAGGAAGAATTGAGGGAGACAGAGGAGGCAAGAGAAAGAGGGAGAGACTGAAAGAGAGAGAAGAGGAGCAAAGGATCATGGAAATTAAAGAGACTATCTTCTGCAGTAACAGAAGTATGTGAGAAAATGAGACAGAAACATTCTTTATATACCAAGAAACACACAGGGAGGTTTTGAAAAACACTTTAGTGTTTTTGAGTTCTTTCCTTTTAAAAGTTGATGATGAAAAATGTAGCCTTGACTTGATTTCTATTATGGATGTAAAGCAGAATAATGCAACTCAATATACTAGTAAACAGGTTTGTCAGCCTATACAAACCATGGTTGGGAGGTCTACCACTTATTCAGCTTCAACCACTTGCAGCAGGAGTGATCAGGTGGTATGCACAAGGACACTGATTCTTCCTAAATGCCAGACGTCTGCTTATTCTCCCATCTAAACAGTGCTTGAATAATGGGGATGAATGTACAGGCAGTTCCCAAGTTACAAACAAGATAGGTTCAGTAGGTGTGTTCTTCAATTGACTTTGTATGTAAGTCAGAACAGGTCCATTTTTAAGTGTAACTCCAGCCAAAAATATACATATGCTTTGGATAGCAAATACCAGAGATGTGCGTGAAAAATTTTTCCTTTGTTTCCTTTGTGCTATTGTTTCGTTTCAACTGTTCATCTACATAAAACGAATGACGACATTTTCGTAGGAAACAAGAGGCGACACGAAAATGAAAGCAGCACAGTCATCGTGCTTGCTTTCGTTTTCCTTTCATTTCAGCCCAGTAACAATAAGCAGGTAGGTATTGACAGGGGGCTGCTTCCCCATGACATCTGATGTGTACCAATGGGTGATAATAATAATAATAATAATAATAATAATAATAATAATAATAATAATAATAATTCCCTCATCGGGTGCCGCCTTGTTGTTGGCGGGGGGCTTAACTGCTTCTATGATGTTGAGAGCTGTGCTGGCGGTAGTATAAACTACCAACCGGTTCAACCAAGCCAGAGTGGTGTCGACTGAGAAGTAGAACTAAGTGCACCCAACCCATTTAAATATGGTGAAACAAACTCTAAAGAAGTCTATACTGGCTCGGTCGTCGCCCAGGATAATAAGGACCATGACGAGTGCTACTCCTGGGCACTTGTCAACAAGTGGGCTACAGGAACCAGGACCCATTGCTGAGCAACCAGGGGCATTGGCCTGTAGGGCAACTGGAAGCAAAACAACTACAGAAACGGCAGAAATTCTCAATGCCACAGAACCAAACTGTCATGAACTGCTATTTTAGATCTGTGATGCCTCATGGGCCTTGTAGTCCTGTTCCTAATGCCATCGAGGCTGATGAAGACGAAAACATGGGGTTTTCGCCGGTTCAACAAGAGCCGGAGTCTTTTCACCTGCCGGATGTTGATGTTTGTACCCAAGAATTCAGCAAAACAGACCTTGGACATTCCTCGCCTCCGTTCCCTAGGAGAGAATCCTATTCTAGAGACAGAGGAGTCAGGGAACAAAATCGCAGGAGTTTACGGATTGCAGCCAAACAACAGGCTGATTAGACCTGCTTCCCTTGGGAAATTCTAAGGAGTCTTGCATCTGGACAAAGTTGGGTTTCGCTTCCCGTTCTCTAGGGAAAGAGGTTGTTGGCGGGAAAACGAGACCCAATATAGGTGCCTGACGCGGGAGAATCTTTGCGGAGTCAACAGAGCAGCTTCAGGAGTAAGATCGTGTGTGGACTTCGTAACCCCAGTTCCTTGCTTCCCGGATTAAGTATTCAAGACTTGCCTCGCCTTGCTTTTAACCACGGACCTTGTTCCAAGAATCACTGTTTGCCTTGTATCCAGCCCTGTATCCAGCCTTGTTTCCAGCCTTGTTGTCAAGCTACCTTGGACTCCTAAGACTCAGACATTTCCCCACACTATTGCTTGGCAATAGTGTGTGTTTCGGTATTGGATAAAAACTTTGAACTCTAATATCATTTATTGGACAATACATTTTTGGACTATATTTGACCTCATTCGAAAGGTCTGCTTCTGAACTATATTCTTCACTTGTTTTTATTGCTTTTATACATTTAATAAAGATATTAGATAGAGATTGGCCTCCGTGTATGGTTCTTGGTGCCCTGCTGCCAGGGGTCTGACAAGATCAGAATCACAAAAACGTGGATACCAAAAACGGATGTACCAGCTATGGAAACTTGAATATCCAGATTCAACTGTAACTGAACAGAGGCTTGCTGACCAGAGGAGATACGTCGCCAATAAAAAGGTGCTCAGCAAAGTCGAACTTGAAGAAATAAAAAGCAACTATGAAACAGAAGAACAAACAACTGTGGAGACAGCTGCAGAAGATCTAATGACTTCTGAGCCCACTGAACATATGGAGCCAGAAGAAAATGCAGGAATTTGTCAAGACAATGAGCATGAAGAGCCTGTGGCCATTGCTTATACTACACCTGGCACATTGACCATGAAGCAACAAGAACTTAAAGAACATTTTTTGACCCATGCTGCATTGAAGGAAGGACTGCCAACACTGAAGACAGTACCAAGAAAACATCTGGCACCTCTAATGAATGATGTGAATGCTGCACTCGCAACTGTTGAGATAACAACAATGGAAGAAACCAACCAGCTTGCATACAGCACAGCAGTGATTGTGATGGCGCGAGTGGCGCCATCTATATGTCAAACTGTAATTTGCAAGATTTGAATTGTTGTATCATGCCTGATTTTGCCCTTACCCTGTAAATGTAGTTGGATTGGTTATTTATATCTGTCAATCAATGTTGTTTGCACCTGTTATATTGCTCACTCAGCTCAATTGTTTGGCTCCACCTCTTCCTGGAGTAGGACAGTGTTTCTTCCTTTCATTCCACCAGCAAGCTCTCTACCAGATGGACATGAGAGAGAGACTTGGCTCTAAAAGCCCTTGATTAAGTTACCTCTCAGCACCAATTCTGAGGTTCTTACCCTTGAGACTTACGCTTCATGTTCAGGGTCAATCTGAATGATGTTGAGGAGTCTCAAGCGCCTTCAAATCAGTCCTTTGGCAACAGAGGAAGACTGTGTCTTCAAACATAAGCCATTTGGACTGAGGCTGAGTTTGCTCTGGCATTCACAGTCATTGAGAAAGAGGGACCTGGAAAAGCTTCTCAGCTACAGAGCTCCTGGGACTTAAAACAACCAAAGACCGTAACGTATATTTTCCTTTACCCCTTTGAAACTTCCAGCTTATTGAGATAACCCTTTGTGAACAATAAACCAGTTTTGAGTTATCTACAGTGTTTTGGTCCTTGGGAGTTCCAGTTTCCCTAAAGGAGGGCAAGAAGCAATCCCCTGGGGAAAGATGTCACGTCCATGCCTCTTTCACTAAGAGTTATAGCCCCAGACATGACGGCACAGTGATTGTAACACAAGAACTGGGGATACAACAACTGAAACCTGCAAGAAAAATGATTGGAAAACCAAAATGGAAAATAAGGCTGGAGTTAAAAATCAGGAGCCTATGATCAGATGCAAGCAATCTAAAAAACATGAAAGAGCAAAAACTGAATAATGTCAAAACAAATAATTACCTGATTAAAAAATATTGGCTGAACAAAAGAAAAAATGAAGAAGGTCTTGAAACTGTGAAACAACAAATCATGGCAACAGCCAGAAAAATTGAGCAGTATGAAGCTAGATTCATCCAATACAAACAAAATCAACTCTTCCAATCTGATCAGAGGCGGTTCTACCAGAGTCTGAATCAACAGGTGGCTGTGAAAAATGAAAAACCAGAAAAAACAGCTACAAATGCATTCTGGAAAGATCTGTAGGAAACAGAAAAAGGTTACAACAAAAAAGCTGAGTGGATAAAAGACTTTGAAAATAAATTTTCAGAGAACAAAATGAGAACCTTGGAAATAACAACAGAAATGATCACTGAAAGAGTGAAAAAAGTCAAGAACTGGACATCACCTGGCAATGATCAACTGCACAGATTTTGGCTTAAATATCTGAGTAGCCTGCACTCAAAAATGGCCGAACAATTCAATGAGATGCTGCAAACTGGAAACATTAGCAAATGGATAACAACTGGGAAGACATATTTGATACAGAAAGATCCAGCAAAAGGGGCAATACCAGGAAACTACAGGCCAATAACATGTCTGCCTACAACGTTCAAACTGCTGACAGGCATAATAGCTGATCAAATCCAGGATTACTTGGAGGAAAATAACATCTTGGCAGTAGAACAAAAAGGCAATAAAAGAAGTAGGGGCACAAAAGATCAGCTTCTGATTGACAAAATGATACTGGAGAATTGCAAAAGCCGCAAAACAAACCTTTATACAACTTGGATTGATTACAAAAAAGCATTTGACTCATTGCCACATTGTTGGATCTAAAATGTCTAGATGTTATCGGAGTTTGTGAAAATATTAGAAAGTTCACCAAAAAAGCAATAAAACAATGGAAAACTGAGTTGTTTTTGGGCAACAAAAGCTATGGAACTGTTAACATCAGGAGAGGAATTTTCCAGGGTGACTCACTGTCACCACTGCTGTTCATCATTGCAATGGTCCCTCTGTCAGTAATTCTACAGAAAACAAACCTGGGCTACCAAACAGCAAGAAATTCACCAAAAATTTCCCACTTGCTATACATGGATGATCTAAAGCTTTACAAAAATCAGAAACAGAAATCGAATCACTGACCAACGCAGTCAGAATCTTTAGCATTGACATCAGTATGGAGTTTGGCCTAGACAAATGTGCCACAGTGGCATTAAAGAAAGGGAAAATTACTCACAGCGAGGGCATAGAGAAGC
This sequence comes from Anolis carolinensis, assembly GCF_035594765.1. Lineage (NCBI taxonomy): Eukaryota > Metazoa > Chordata > Lepidosauria > Squamata > Anolidae > Anolis > Anolis carolinensis. The sequence continues at coordinate 120,933,003 of NC_085843.1, read as the reverse complement.
CAAATGGACAAACCATAAAGTGCAATCACCTGAAGCCTATAAGTATCTGGGCATACTACAAATATGCAAATATTTGTTGGAAAATATCAAGCATGGGCATGTGAAAAATGTGGCCAGCAAAGAATATATCCAAAGAGTCAGAAAGATTTTGAAGAGCAAATTAAGTGGCGGAAATACGATCAAGGCTATCAACACCTGGGCCATCCCCGTCATTAGATACACTGCTGGAATTGTGAACCTGACACAAGCAGAGCTAGATGATCTGGACAGAAAGACAAGAAAACTGATGACAATCCACTACTCATTACATCCACGTAGTGATGTCGACAGACTTTACCTGCCCAGAAAATCAGGCTGCAGAGGGCTTCTGCAAGTGAAACAAATGGTAGAGGAAGAGAAACATGCCCTGGCAGATTATGTGAAAGGCAGTCAAGAACCAACATTGAGGGAAGTCAACAGTAGTAAACTGCTTCAAGTTCAAAATACAAAGAGTGAATACCATAAAAACACAATCCAGAGCAGAAGAAAAAATTGGCAAAAGAAGACTCTCCATAGACAGTTCCTAGGAAAAATCGAGAGTCAAATTGACAAAGAAAAAACATGGCTGTGGCTCACAAATAGAACTTTGAAAAAGGAGATGGGAGGGCCTGATTCTGGCAGCCCAAGAATAAGCCATTAGAACCAGTGCCATCAAAGCCAAAATTGAAAAGTCGACAACAGATCCCAAATGTAGGCTCTGCAAGGAAGCAGATGAAACAATAGATCACGTCCTCAGCTGCTGCAAGGAGGTCGCACAGACTGACTACAAGCAGAGGCATAACACAGTTGCTCAAATGATTCATTGGAACTTGTGCCACAAATACCATCTGCCTGCGACAAAGAACTGGTGGGATCACAAGCCAGAAAAAGTTACAGAAAATGAGCATGTGAAGCTACTGGGACTTCAGAATTCAGACAGACAAGGTTTTGGAGCACAATACTCCTGACCTTACAATCGTGTTAAAAGACAAAATATGGATTGTCGATGTCACAATCCCAGGTGACGGCAGGATTGAGGAGAAACAACTGGGAAAGTTGACATGATATGAGGATTTAAAGATCGAACTACAAAGACTCTGGCACAAGCCAGTCAAGGTGGTCCCAGTGGTGATCGGCACACTGGGGGCAGTGCCTAAAGGCCTTGGCCTGCACTTAAACACAATCGGCACTGACAAAATTACCATCTGCCAGCTGCAGAAAGCCACCTTACTGGGATCTGCTCGCATTATTCACCAATACATCACACAGTCCTAGACACTTGGGAAGTGTCCAACGTGTGATCCAATTCAACAGCAAACAGAGTGTCTGCTCTGGACTCATCTTGCTGTGTTGCATAATAATAATAGTTATTCTGGGACCCTAAGCTGATTCTGAGAGAGGTCTGCTTCCCTATTACAGCTGATATGTACCAATGGGTGTTAATAATATTAATATTAATAACAATATTTACTCTGGTACCCTAAGCTGAGTCTGAGAGAGGTCTGCTTCCCCATGACATCTGATGTGTACCAATGGGTGTTAATAATATTAATATTAATAACAATAGTTATTCTGGGATCCTAAGATGAGTCTGAGAGAGGGTTGCTTTCCCATTACAGCTGATGTGTACCAATGGGTGTTAATAATATTAATATTAATAACAATAGTTATTCTGGGATCCTAAGATGAGTCTGAGAGAGGGTTGCTTTCCTATTACAGCTGATGTGTACCAATAGGTGTTAATATAATATTAATATTAATAACAATAGTTATTCTGGGATCCTAAGCTGAGTCTAAGAGAGGGTTGCTTTCCCATTACTGCTGATGTGTACCAATGGGTGATAATAATAATAATAATAACAACAACCATCACCACCACCACCATAGTACTCTGGGGAAGACCAAACGTTTTAAAAGTTGTTGGGCTAAAAGGGGTCGAAATGCCCTCCGTGTGTGGCAATTTTCACCCCTCTAGCTCAAAACCCAAGTAGGGGGGGTGAGCCTTGGAAGCCCTCCCATTGCAGCCAATGGTCCAAAGATTTTCATTTTCTTCATAAGCCAGATGAAAAATTTATTCATATAGGCGACCCATTTTTGGAAACGGGGACAAATACAAAACTGATACAAAATGAATGAAACTAAACAAAACTAAAAGTGATTCCATACAAATGCACACCACTAGTAAATACCCCTGTGGTATTCATTTAGCTGTCTGTGTTTCTGTTCAGAAGATTTCACCCCACTTTCTGTCCCAGTGAAAACTGGATTTTGGAAAAAAAAATGGCACCTTTCCCCCATGTTAACTTTTCCAGGAGTGAATTTCCCTCTCGAGAAGTAGATTTCTCTCACCCCCATTCTTAACTATGAGTCATTTGCAAGTTAGATGTCTGTAACTTGGGAACTGTCTGTATTACTAATAGGCTTTGAAGATACTGAATACCCATATTTAATTGAGTCTAATGCACCATCAAATCTAATGTGCACCTCTATTTTCAAAACTTTGAAACCAAAAAAAGTATTTGCTGGTGAATGTAATGTGCACCAGCAAAAGGTGCACTCTTTATTATATGCCCATTACAGTTGCTACCTTCTTAGAATTCCTTCTTTAAAACAAATTGTGTTGGAACACCAAAGCTTTAAGCCAGTGGCTCTCAACCTGTGGGTCCCCAGATGTTTTGGCCTTCGACTCACTGATTGCCCCACTTGGACTTGAAACACGCCTGAATGTATATTTATATGTATAACTATGTAGGTTTTTTGTTGTAAGCCGCCCTGAGTCCCCTGAGGGGTGAGAAGGGCGGGTAGAAATGATGTAATAAATAAATAAATAAACTCCCAGAAATCCTAACAGCTGGTAAACTGGCTGGGATTTCTGAGAGTTGTAGGCCAAAACACCTGGGAACCCACAGGTTGAGAACCACTGCTTTAAGCCAGGGGTCCTCAAACTTTTAAAGTGGAGGGCTGGTTCATGGTCCCTCAGGCTGTTGAGGGGCCAAATTATCATTTGGAAAAAAAATACAAACAAATTCCTATGCACACTGCACATGTCTTATTTGTAGTGCAAAAAACAAAAAACAAAAACCGAACAACAACTATTTATTTATTTATTTACTACATTTATACCCCACCCTCTCTCACCCCGAAGGGGACTCAGAGCAGCTTACAAGTTGTATGTACATACAATATATTATATTATTGGCATAGCACAATATTAGCATTATATATTACTATATTATCCTATACCACTACCATAATATTAGTAATATTACATTTAATATATAATGTATAATTAATATTATTATATTGTATAATTATTAGTATTATGTTGCATTACATTATATTAGTATCAATATTATATGTATACACAATATATTCAATTATTCCCATAGCACAATATTAGTAAATGAAAGAACAATACAATATTTAAAAATAAAAACAATTTTAACCAACATAAACCTATCAGGATTTCAATGGGAAGCGTGGTCCTGCTTCTGGCCAATGAGAAAGGCAAGTTAAGTAGGATTGTTGGTATTGTGTGTCTTCAAGTCATTTTAGACTTTGGGCGAGGCAAAGTCTAAAACTGAGGGTGGGGGCCAGGTAAACGACCTTGGAGGGCCGCATCCGGCCCCCGGGCCTTAGTTTGGGGACCCCTGCTTTAAGCTATGGAAAATAAACCTTGGAGTGCTTTAGAGGACTTGAGCCTCTTCTGCCAAAGAGTGCTGATGCCTCATCAAACTACAAATCCCAGGGTTGCAAAACATTGAGCTATGACAATTAAATTACAGATGAACTCCTTCAAATAGAAACTCCAGGTGCTCCTGAAGAATCTTCCCCTGTTGCTTTGGCTCCACACTAAGGTTAATCACCATTAACAAATCTAATGTGCACTCTAATTTTGGCAAGGTAATTTAGCCCAAAAAGTGAGCTTTATATTTGAGTAAATACGGTACTAAATTAAAGATAGCTCATGCTATTGTATTTCTGATTTCTACATATGTTTTTGAAAACTGTACAATGAAAAAAGCTGACTAGAAGAGAATCAACTCCTTTTAAATGTGATCCTGGAGGAGAGTGCTATAGATACTGTGAACTGCCCAAAGGATCAATAAATGGGTCCCTGAGTAAGTCATACCTGGACACTCCCTAGAGCCAAATTGCTCAAGCTCAGGTGACTGAGCTCTGGATAAATCATGAGTCAATATAATCTATTAGAAAGAGTAGTGATGTTTGGCAAGAAAGTAGGAAAGAGGAAGGCCATATAATAGGTGGATACACTCAATCAATCAAGGAAGGCACAATCTTTAGTTTGCAGGACCTGAGCTGGACTATGATAATAGGGTATCTTGGAAGTCTGTCATTCATATGGTCAATCTAAGTCAAAGCATATTCCAAAGCAACGAGTAACATCAACAACAATAACAGCAACAGTTTATCAAAATAGCCGAACATAGTACATATATAACTGTAACATAAAATGGGCTTTGATGTGCTGGGGATCAGCCATATGAAAATGCCTCTTGATTATTCTCTACTAGCTTGGAGGCCCGGCGTTGCCCGGGTCATTTGAGAAAAGCATTGTTTGCCTGTGTTCCAAGTGTAGGCTATATCCAATGTGAGGTGGGTTCAGTGGGTGCGGGTGAGCTCCAACTCCCATATGGAAGTCCCATCGTCCAGTGTCCATCCCTGTCCAAACACAGCCAGTATGTAGAGTAGGTCATGGGGGCTCCATGTACCATGTTTGGTCTTGATCAGTCATTTGTGTGGGTGACGGTGCTGTCAGGAAGTGAGTGAAGGTATTGGAAGTCCCATTGTCCATGGTCCATCGTCCTCCAAACTGCACCTGGGTGTAGAGTGAGTCCTGGGTGTTGTCTATGTGAAATTTGGTCTTGATGAGACATTGATGGGGGTGACAGTGGTCTCGGGAAGTGAGTGAACATACTGCAAGTCCCATCATCCAAGGTCCAAGCTCTTTCAAACCTCACCAAGATGTAGAGCGGGCCATGGTGGCTGTATGTGCCAAGTTTGGTCTTGATCAGTCATTGGTGGGGGTCACAGTAGTCCTAGGAAGTGAGTGAAGATAGTGCAAGTCCCATCATCCACAGTCCCTCCTCCCCAAACTGCACCAGGATGTAAAGTGGGCTATCCTGTACGTGCGTGTCAAGTTTGATACAGTTTTGTCATTCATGGGCATCACAGTGGTTTCTGGGAGGTGAATTGGATGAAGGTACTGCAAATCCCATAATCCTTGGTCCATCCTCTGTCAAAGTGCTGCAGCATGTGAAGTGTGTCATTTGTGATATGTGTGCCTGGTTTGGTTCAGTTCTGTGATTTGTGGCAGTTGCTGTGGTGTGAAGAAGTGAGGGAAGGTACTGCAAATACCATCATCCTTGGTCCATCCTGCCCCAATATACATCAGGACGTAAAGGGGGCCAGAGGGGTTCTATGTGCCAAGTTTGGTCCATTTCCATCATTGGTGGGCATTGCAGTAGTGTGTGGAAGTGAAAGTGTTTGAAAGTAGTGCAAATCCCATCCTCCATGGCCCATCATCCCCCAAACGGCACCAGGACATAAAATGGGTCATAGGGGTTATGTGTGCCAAGTTTGGGCCACGTCAGTGATTCCTGGCAGTCACAGTGGCCTGTGAAAGTGGCGGCCAATCAGAAAGCTGCCACATACTCGCAAACAAACATTGACTTTTATTATATATATAGATATTTGTGATGACCAATGGCTTTTACCAAATTAATCTGACTGGTTGATGTAAACTGATTGTTGTGAATGCGCCTTCAGAAACTGTAGAATCAAGCAATCCAAGGTAGAAGTGCTACAAATTTTCCTGCCAAAGTTGTCAAGTGTGATCTTCATAGTAGTTGTGGCCCTGGTCCAGATAAAGTTATTAATAGCAAAGTACAGCTGACATTGAAACCACTAGAACAAATTAATTCAGATAAAGAGTGCTTCCAGACTATACAATGACCCTGCCTCATTCACACCCTGCTTCACAAATGTGTTCATTTAAAAAAAAAATCTTATAACCTATCTATGGGGTTTACAGCACTTCCATCTTACTGGCAAGAATGGGGAAGGTGTAATAACTCCATAATGGCTTTTCATGGTGGTTGTAGGAGGAGCCCCACATGCTGACACTTTAATTTAATGGCTATACGAGATTCAGAATGGCTTTCCTAGTGAGATTAGGCTTCTTTCTTGGCATCGGACAATGGAAATCCAAAATACAATGCAGGTGTTGAAGCTCCACTTTGAGTATATCTACACTGCGCAATTATAGCAATTTGAGACCACTTTAATTTTCATTGCTTCATCCTATGGTATTCTGAAATTTGTACTTTGATAGAATCTTCTGCCAGTGAGCTTCAACAAACTCTATAGCAGGCATGGGCAAACTAAGGTCCTGGGGCCGGATGTGGTCTTCTGGGTGCTTACCTCAGGCCAGTCTCATTTTCCCTGTCCTCTTGGAGAACAACCCGAGGATTGGGGAAGGAGGATCAGAAGGAGGATCAGGACAGCTGCCACATGCCTTGCCTTCCTCCCAGCATAAGGATGGGGTGAGCAGCCCCATCCTTATGCCAGGATGACAACCAGGGCCCTACTCTGCCCCCTCCTTGCCCCACAACTTTCTGGGTCCACCCACCCAGTATGTGCCCAGCCATGTTCCCTCCTGGCCTAGTCCTTCCAGCCAGGCCCTCAATGTGGCCCCAAGACAAAAACGTTTGTCCATGCCTGCTCTATAGGATAAAGAATTTTTACAGAAATTTTAAGAGGCCTTCTCCACTGACTGTATAATGCAGTTCAAAACTGATTAAGGCTGTGGTGGCCACAAATCATACACCGGTAACATGAGCTGCAGCACACATCAAAGGGTACAACAAGGTATTCAAAAAATCTCAGGAAAGTCTGAGTTCAGCTAAAAAATGCAGTGCAGCAGATGACAGTGTATCAGAGATCTAGGGTGAAATTGGTTCTATGAAATGAGGAGTGCACTGTAGACACCCACCTTTGCTGAAGCGCAGTAAAGAATCCCGAACAGGGGCGGCCAAAAACACTCCATGGGCATGGCTGGACAGGAGGGGGCTAATCCACCCTCTGGGAGGGGAAATTGATTATCTCTGCTGCTAACTTCACGTTCCCTTTTTTTACCCTGGCTCTGATGCGCATCTCTGCAGGAAATTGGGGGGGGGGGGGGCGCAAACCAGTTTGAGGTCAGCTTCCTGGCCTCAAGCCAATTCCAGGCATGGCAATCTGATTGCTTGTGCAATGAAACCAGTTCCTCCCAAACTGGTTCTAAGCTGGAATATTCTGTCAGTGTAAATGCACCAAGTCCTTTGCCATACTGAGAAGGATTCTACAGGACGCAATTCTGGCAGGAAAAGCATTACACTGCTTTAATTTAAATATATCCTAGATTGCAAGGGGGGAAATGGCCTCTTGGCTTTCATAGGTTTCACACACACATATAAATATTACTTCTTTTTAACTGTCATTCTGCAAAACTCTGGATTCTTCCAAGTGTGCTGCTGAAACTTCCCTCTATTACACGGGTGGTTCTGGTTTTGCTACATAAACACTGATCCTATCCTAAAACAAACAAAATAGAGAAAATGATAGACAGAGGCAAATTTCATTTTAAAAACAAGTGAATGCTTTGCAATATAATGAGATTTAAATAATAAGCAATTTCAGGTCAGTTATATGTAATTGCATCAGGTCTGCATATTATCTGGAACAGGTGTTTTACCATCCCAACCACTTGTGCAAGATTTACAGTACAATTCTAGGCATGTATATGCAGAAATAAATTGTTTGATCCCAATTGTCTTTTATGCCCAAATCCATATGTAAAGAACTGCAGCTTTAAGAGATTATTAGGATATCCTAGAAAAGTGATAGATGGAATCAACATTGAAACAGACATTGCCAAAACAAACATCACAAGTTCCAACTAAAACCCCTCCTTTCACTATACTTGCCTCTTTATCACAGGTGTTATAGTGTATCTTAGCTTCATAAATTTTAGGGAATTAATTATACAGCATAGTTGTTGCTAACCTCTGGCTACCAGAAGGCGCAGATCAGTGGGAAAGAAAAAATTACTTTGAAGTTGCAAGTCTATTCAATACTCTTTTATAAAATGTCTTTCCTGAGTCACTATCAGTGATGGGAGGTTGGATCAGGTGCAATCACCAGTTTAATAATAGTAAATTCAATGTTAATCATTCTTGCAAATCGTAGGTAAAAGAGTTGCAGAAAGCATGTCCAGAATCCAGTAGGGCAACTGAGAATACATAACCTACAATTATGCAACTGCTAGATATTATGATCTCTAAGCAGCCCCTAGTTTAGAGACCACACTGGGACTACTAAAGTCCCCTAAATGCCACTTAATGGTAAGCAGCCACTGCAATTGACAGGATCCATTCTCCTGTTGATTGGGAACCAGCCACCTCATGTTCCCATCCACAAACAATTCCCAGCGTGAGAAATTTGCAAATTTGAATTACAATCACAGCCTATCTGTTCCTTATCTGGAAACAGGTACCTTAAAATAAGTCACCAAACTTATTTTTAAAATGACTCAAATAAACTCTTGAGTCTCCCTGATCCCCTCAACTGAGAATCAGACTTCCCTGTATCTTATCAGGGCACAGACTACTTAAAATAAGTCACCAAACTTATTTTAAAATTGACTCAAAATCAAACATTTGAGCCTCCCTGATCCCTTAACTTAGGATCAGTCTTCTCTGTGTCTCATAAGAACACAAACTCTAAAACCCAACCTTCCGTGTGGTTCTCTGACCACAGACTGAGTTTCCCTCCAAATTCTGCTCTCTCTTCAGCTAAATGCAGTTGGCTCCGCCCCCTTCTCCATGGCAACTACTCATGAGAGCAGAGTAACTGAAATACTGACTCTTTTAAAACACAGTTAAACATGACTTTTAAAACGCAGTTAAACATGACATCTGTAAACTAAAATTCATACTTCTTTACAAGGGGATCTTTTTCTTGCCTGTTTTACCAGAGATTGTTTAAGGGAGGAAGTGACAATGTCAGGTAGATGTTTTCCAATTAAGAGGAGAACAGATCCCTGATGATCCCAGTGACTGCTACTGAGGTTGAGGAGGGGGGTGACACCATATTTATTATGTATAAACACTGTTAGGGTGCTGTGTAGCATGCAACAGTTGGATATAATTGCAGAAGATACTTTTGAATGCCTAGAAGCATAACATTCTGGATGATTGGGTTGCTGAGAAATGACATCTGTAATGCTCTCCCAACTATGGGGGCCCTGTTGCAGGGTCCTGCCACAACATGCTCCATAACCAGGATAGTGCTGCAGATATCATTTCCCAGCACCCTGATCTGTAGCACCTCAGAAACCCTTCTGACAGATCATTGCCCTGACTGAAAAGGTAGCTTTTGGGGCCACATCCGAACATTAATTCCTGTTAACATGAATCACAAAGGCTGTACCTCTGGCTTACAATCTTGTAACTACTGAACAAGATGCAAGCTTCCATTATTACACTAAAGATTGATCATTTCAGGACAAAAGTCATTCCTAGTCTCCTCTGAAAATGCCACCACCAAGGATTCCTTTTATTATGTAAAAAAAAAAAGGAGAGAGGCATTCCTTTCCTCAATGGAAACAGCAGGAAAGGAAGCTCATCCAACTTTCCTATTTATGGCAAAGATACTGAGCAGGCTACCAATTTAAATAAATGTAAAGCATGTTGTAAAAAGCCAAAACAAATTTATTTAACATCTATGTTTTCTTGAAAGCATAAAGTGCAGTATGGTTATTTTCTCCAAATCAATTAGAAGTGTGAATTATACCACCTGTAAGTTGGCATGCAAACATACAACCTAAGCACCTTCCAGCTGGAATACCTATCGCAGAACAAGATTTCCATGTCAAGAAAGCCAAATATGTTATACTTACTTTTTGATCATTATTAATTGGACTAGCCAATGACTCCATAAAAAGAATATCAATCTGCCAATATAAAGCTCACACATTTTATTTTGAGTTTTTAATGGAGTAAAACATTTTCAACTAAAGCTGAACAATTTGTCAGATTTTTGTCCTATGAACTTTATAAAGCCTCTTATGCAGTTTCTGAACAACTGTTATTTGTAATTTTCTTTTAAGCTTTTTATCAAAAATTAATTGGCAATATTCTCAGTCAATGATCAAATTTAATAACTAGAGCTATTACTAGCAAGGAGAATATAATCCCTGCTGGCCATAAAAACTAAAAAGGCTTTTAGAAAGAGAAAGTATAATCCTTAAATCAACTACATGCGCATGAATAAATACATCAAATACACAAAGATTCAATGACAAGATTTTAGAAAGTAGTCAATACCACCTCCCTAGCTGGGTAAATCTGTCAATTTTTCTTTCTTGTGCTTTTCTTTAACTTTAAGTGCAGCACCTCTAGCAAACACGGGAAGAAATTAATGGATTTTTAAAAGTTCTTATTTGAAAAAACAAACCAAAGGAAATTCACACTCATTCCTATTTCTAACATTTCCTTTCAATCTGTATTGTGCAATTTATTATTCTAAATCTTAGTTTTGTTTGTGGAGTGGCATTTCATTTTTTCTCATTCTAAAATAACTATCCTACTTTGGAGCCCTTTCCTTGGGCAATATCATGACGTGCAAGTATTACTGTCAGTCTCTGAGCCACTTTTTTTCAGGAGGAATATCTAAACAGCAAAGCCAAATTGAGCTGTCAAAACATGATATTCTAGAGTTACTCAATATAAATTCTGAATAAACAGGATACCATCTCCATGCTGGATATATTTATGTTCTCAAATAAATCAGCTTTAAAATTATCGATATTCTAACAGAATAGACTTAAATATATGGATTTCTTGTGAAAGGAAGTCCTGCCTCACCAGCCTTCACCAAACACCACATTTTGATAGTGGCTTCAGTGTTTGGCTTATTTTGAAGAAAAAATAATCCCTTCGCATGCTGTAACATGGGGGCTTGTTGGATATTTTTTCTGTAACCCTAATATAAGAAACATCATGAGAAATAAAGTGGTATAAAAAAACACATGAAAGGGGAAAGAGAGTTATGTTCTGAGAAATGAGGTAGTTATTCATATGGTCCATATCATGCAGTTAGAAGTTATCCAAACTATGAAATATATCATATAGTCGTCAATAGCTCAGTTAAAAACCTCAAAACTTTACAGCAACAATGCAAGGAAAGAAAATAAATATGAATCAGTTTGTATTGTAAAGATTTCTTATAAATATGTGGCAGATTGAATTTAAGATTTAAGCCTGTGCAGGAAAGCCATACGTATTTTCGTGGGTATGAATTTTCCCAAACTGAGTCTAACAAAATCTCACAGATGGTCTCCTTTTCCTCCTTTTTAATTCAATTGCTGAATATTAATATTAATAAGTACCATAATGTTCCTAATGTATATTTACAAAACAAAGATAACATGGTTTGTTATGGTCTATATAGAATGATTTTAAAAGGGTTGTTGTGTGTGTTTCTGGGCTGTATGGCCATGTTCCAGAAGCATTCTCTCCTGACGTTTCGCCCACATCTATGGCAGGCATCCTGCCATAGATGTGGGCGAAACGTCAGGAGAGAATGCTTCTGGAACATGACCATACAGCCCAGAAACACACACAACAACCCTGTGATTCCAGCCATGAAAGCCTTCGACAACAGAATGATTTTAAAAGTTAAGCAGATAAAAGAAGTTAGATGAAAACAGCCAACAACAATGTGACAAAGGAATATTTATCCTAAAAAGTCATGGCACAAGCTCCAGCAGAAGCAAACTCTGTCTTACGCTTCGAATAATTTAACAATAAAGGCAAGAAGATAAAATAAGATCCTCTTTAAAACTGTCAAAATGGTAGTATCAATTCAATATGATTTAGAGTTCCAGGCATTTTAGAGCTAGAAATGAAAGTTGGTTGAATACCTTGTGAATCCAGATAATGAATTGAAAAGAATTATAAAAACATAATATTGCTGGTTTATATTCACTAAACTAGATCTGACCTGAAATGTGTGAAATTCACTTCCTTAGACTGAAATTGTGTTTCAAAAGTCTAGAATACAATTATGATTATACCACAGTTATACAACACTATATTACATTAAGGCGACTAGGTGGGATATGGAGATAAGGAAACTGCATCTAGATGAAAAGAGGATGATAATTTATTGGAATCCATAGAATATATTAAATATAAACAGTGATTATGCCATCAGTATTTTAGTGGGTTCTCCTCTTTATCTGGAGAAACTGCTGTACTAGGGATAATTTATCATTTTGAGACTTAGAAAAATCATTTGGCTCATAAGTGAAGGGTATGTTGTAATGAAGCATTTTAACTTGCATCTATTATTTCATTGACAAGCTTAACTATTTGCTTTAGACTACATATGTTTGAAGTTTGCTGTGTTTATTCATATTGCCAACTGCCTCACACAAAAATTAATGCTTATTATTAAGGGAAGAAATGCAGATGTGTAAATAAAAATCCAAATTAGGACAGTTCGTCTCAAAATTCAGACCTCTCCCCTCTCACCTTAAGTCAAATTCCATTAGGGATGCACCAAAACTTTATTTTGGAAACAAGTCTCAACTTTAAAATAAAACATTCTCAATTTTTCTATGGGCAGCTTAAAGTTAACTTGATTATAATGCAAACTGGTATCAGAAAATGTGGTCATTCTGGAGGTAAATAAGAGCTAAAGGAAAGTCCCATCTATGGGCTCATCTGCACTGACCACTGAAGTCAGTATGTATTTGAATCAGCCTTGCGGCAGCTAAACTACCTTTCCTCCACCTTCAGAACTGTCAAGATATTGTCTCTTGAACTGGATCAATGGCTTCTTGGACACTTCTGCTGCAAATGAAGTAATGCATTGTGTGAATCTACTACAGCATCTGAAACGTGACTCCATATTATTTGGTCCGTGTAAACAGGCAAGAGAACAATAGCCTAAATCTGTATCTTAAGATGTATATAGTATGTGCTCAGGTGGGTATATTATTCAAGAAAACCACATCAGTTTCAATGACTAAAAGCATTTAAATTACAATATACTTTCACTGTGAGCCATTGCAGTTCATATAGTCCAAACATTTTAAATAAGTAAAGCAGACAACATGGTTATTTCTTCAACACTTCTTTCTGCGTGGACTAGATAGTTTATCACTGCCTTTAAACTGGGATTCCCAGGACTATCCTGCAATGTCTAAAATCCAGCAGGACCCATGCTGATGAACAGATCATTTAGATAAGTCCCTAATCTGTCCCAAATCCATTGGCAGGTATCAACTGCTGGCAAATGTAATTACCAGCAGCTACAAGTAATCTGTCTTAAAACCCTTGGCAGGTATCAAAGGTTTCAAGCATAGTCAGGGACAAACTCAATTTCTATCCCTGCTGTGAGGCAAACAACAAAAGCTGGTGCTTCAATTCTAAACCACCTGCTCAAGATGCCAATTGCCCAGGTAGTCACCCTCGCCTAAACACTTGCAACCCACAGACAAGATTCCCCCTATACATTTCCTGATGGCTTGAAGGTTGTCAACACCAAATGATGCTATATATTACTATTATTCCAATCTGGGACATCACTTTTTGGGGGGATAAGAGTTTTATCTCATGAGGCTGGTACATCTCAAGTACAGCAGAATAATGCTATCTGTAGTTGGTACTTACCATGTAACATTGTGTCTCTCCTGTTGCTGCTTTTTGTTCAATCACTGGTGGAGCACACATTTTCACTGATGGGCAAAACCTGTCAGGGGTTCCCAGTATCAGTGCTTGAGTTAGTGGGCATGATTCCCCTCTTGCCCCACTCCTTTCCTCACTATTCCCAAGCAGGCTGAAGTTAGTTACATAGGGAAGAGTGAGCCCCAGAGAGGGGAGAAGGAACTTAATAAGGTTACCTTCACTTTTCCTCCTCCCTCTCTTTAACCCACCCACCCACCCACCCCGCTCCTTTTGGACTGATCACTCTGCGTCCCTCCCTTTCCCCATTGCCAGCAGAGTTGTGTCTACTGACAAAGTATTCCAACAGAAAAGAAAGAAACCCACACCGGCTTTTCCAATGCTTTTTTTTAAAGGAGGGAGAAAATATAGACCCATTTTGCAAACCCTATTGAAAAAGGGAAAACGGGAAGCAGAGAGAAGAGGTAGAATATGAGAAAAGAAGCAGAGGATGGGGGACACAATAATGGAGTTGCAGACAGGTGTGATAGTGATTGCTTTCAAATTGATATATTGCCAGTACTTTCCCATTTGTTTCAACAACACAATTGCTGCGAGGCAACAGGCTGATGCAAGAAAGCCCTTAGGGATAGACTTCAGGCTGATCTTCCCATTCCTGGAAATGGGATTTTTCATTCTATCCTTTTAGTACTACTGCCAGACATCCAGGGCTGGCCCTAGGTAATTTTCAAGTGTAAGCAAACAGTATTTTGGTGCCCCCCCCCCAAAAAAATACCAATTAGGTCCTAAGATGTATATATCAACCCTCAGTTACAAAGAGGAAAATAAATGCAAATTAAAACTTTGGAAAACAAGCGTCAATACAAAGAAACACTAATGGGGGTTGGGAACAATTAACATTTTGAGAAAGCAGAGAAACGGGGGGGGGGGACGGTCTATCCCGACTGCATGGAGGAGAGATCAAGTCCCCTCCCCTCCTCCCAATCTAAGCTGATCCTTTACATGCAGCTTCCTAGAAACTCCGGAGAACTCCAGCAATCTTCTTAAATGGGGAACAAGGCTCTGCGTCCAGGCTTCCAATTTGTTGCAGGATTTTCTGCATTTCCCCCCCCCCCTTTATAATACTGGTTTGAAACTGCATAGAAATGTCAGTGTGGATAGATTATTATGCCTTTAATCCTCCTGTATTAAGAGCCCCACTTTCCATCTGTACTTGCTCTAAACAGGGTATCCCAAAAAAGGTATACATCCTTAAAAACGGATACCTTAATTGAAGTTTGTTTTCCCCCCATGTTAAACCCATTGGAATTAGTAATGGAAATCAGGCCCCTTCTATGCTACTTTATGTCCCAGGATCTGATTCCAGATGACCTGATTTAAACTGGATTATATGAGTCTCCGCTGCCATATAATCTGGGATAAGAAGAAAATCTGGGATAAGATCCTGGGATACAGGGACAGTGTGGAAGGGACCTCAGGCTGGAACTACACTGCCCTATATCCCAGGATCTGATCCCAGATTATTTTATCCTGGATTACCTGGCAGTGCGACTCGTATAATCCAGTTTAAAGCAGATAATCTGGAATCAGATTCTGGGATATAGCAGCAGTGTGGAAGGGACCTCAGGCTGAATCTATGCCCTAATTCCCAGGATCTGATCCCAGATTATTTTATCCTGGATTACCTGGCAGTGTGACTCGTATAATCCAGTTTAAAGCAGATAATCTGGAATCAGATCCTGGGATATAGCAGCAGTGTGGAAGGGACCTCAGGCTGAATCTATGCCCTAATTCCCAGGATCTGATCCTAGATTATTTTTTTATCCCAGATTATCTTGCAGTGTAGATTCATATAATCCTGTTCAGATCAGATAATCTGGGATCAGATCCTGGGATACAGAAGCAATGTGGAAGGGACCTCAGACTCGATCTACACTGGTCTTTATTCCAGGATCTGATCCCAGAGTATCTTCTTATCCCAGATTATATGGCAGTGTAGACTCATATAATTCAGTTCAAAGCAGATAATCTGGGATCAGATCCTGGGATATAGAAGCAGTGCAGAAGGGACCTCAGGCTGGATCTACATTGCCCCTATATCCCAGGATCTGATCCCAGATTATCTTTTTATCCCAGATTATCTGGCAGTGGGGATTCATATAATCCAGTTCAAAGCAGATAATTTGATATCAGATCCTGGGATATAGAAGCAGTGTTGAAGGGACCTCAGGCTGGAGCTACATTGCCCCTATATCCCAGGATCTGATCCCAAATTATCTTTTTATCCCAATTATATGGTAGTGTAGGGAATCAAATCTTGGGATATAGGGGCAGTATGGATGGGGCCTCATGGTGAATCTACAGTGCCCTATATCCCAGGATCTGATTCCAGATTATCTGATTTAAACTAGTTTATATGAGTCCCCACTGCCATATAATCTGGGATAAAATGAAAATCTGGGATTAGATCATGGGTTATAGGGCAGTGTAGATCCAGCCTCAGATTTAAGTTTTGAACAAAGGAAGTTAATTTTAAAATGTGACTGGAAGTGTGAAAAGGTAAAGTCCAAAGAGAGTTGAGGAGGGAGTTTCAAGGAGACTTGCCATGAGTTGAATGAGGAAGTCCAACCCTCCAAGGTCTGAGGGAAAGTGAACTGGCCCCCTGTTGAAAAAGTTTGGGGACCCCATAAAGACGGGGTTTGGGGGTGATTGCCCTGGGAATCTGGGATATGTAGTTCACTCTTATCCAGAGAACACTGAACCCAGATGACAACATATCTGGACCAAACTTGGCACACAGACCCAACATGGCCAACTGTGCATCTTGGCAGGGTTTGGGAAGTGATTGCCCTGGAAATCTGGGAGTTGTAGTTCACTCTTATCCAGAGAACACTGAACCCAGATGACAACATATCTGGACCAAACTTGGCAAACAGACCCAACTTGGCCGGCTTTGTATACTGGCGGGGTTTGGGGGTGATTGACATTGGCATCAGGGATTTATAGTTCACCTGTATTCAGAGAACACTGAACCCAGCAGATGTCAGATCTGGACTACACTTGGCACACAGACCCAACATGGCCAACTATGGATCCTGGGGGTATTTTGGGAGGGTTGACTCAAGAGTTTTGGGAATTGTAGTTCGCCCACATCCTTATACATGTTATGGGAGCATTCATAAAAAAACAAAAGAAAAGACTGAGTTTTTTCCTAAGACATATCATATTACCTACCCTAACTTCCAAAAAACAAACAATCCCCCTTTCAAATAACCCAGGAATTGCCAGGTACCCAAGCTAGTTTTAAAAAAACTGGGAATAAGAGGAGGAGAGGGCGGACGTTAGGACCCCACGGATCTCGGCCGGGGGAATAGGGAGACACGTAGACACACTCCAAGGCGAGAGGGAGTCAAAGGAGGGAAACGGGAGGAATTGCCTTTGCCGTAGGAGCAAAGGCAAAGTGGCAGCAGCAAGGGACCCACAGAGCGTCCTGCCTCTCTCTCTTGCCTGCCTTGCCTGTGTGTGCATGAGAGGGAGTGCGTGGACCTGTTTTGCTGTCCCGCGCCTTTCTCAGTGCTGAACATCGCCCCTCGGGGATTGGCGCTACACGCAAATGCGTATCTCACCTGTTGCTTCAGCCGCCTCTGCAGGCATCGCAATCCTAAAGATTTGCAAGAGTTCACTTGGCTACCAATAGAATTACAGCGCTTTGTGAATAGGTTGATGCAGATAAGCAATTTGGAAAAACATGAGCCAAAAAATTGAAGCGTAGAAGAGTGTGATGTGCCCAAGGGCACCCAGTGGATTTCCATGGCCAAGTGGAGATTTGAACACCATTCTGCAGAGGTATAGTTTAGTGCTTAAACTACTATAACATACTTTTTATCATGTCAGAGGCAACTTGAGAACATACTGCAAGTTGCTTCGGGTGTGAGAGAATTGACCATCTACAGAGATGTTGCCCAGGGGTGTCTGAATGTGTTACCATCCTGCTGGGAGGCTTCTCTCGTGTCCCCGCAAGCTAGGGCTGACAGATGGGACCTTACCAGGTTTCGCAGATTCTAACCTTAGGTCAGCAACTTGACCTTCTACTCAACAGTTCATCTGGCTAAGGGGCTTAACCCTTATCTCTTAAAATAGTTCAGCAAAAATAATGCAGCACTTCCCCATCTATTCCTTTAAAAAATCTATTATAAAAACTTTTCTTAAAACAGAAAACCTGCCAGCATTATGACCTCTGGGAAGGGAGTTCCATATCTATGGGGCAGTCACCAGAAAGGCCTCCTTTCACACACACACACACACACACCATTAACCACACTCGTGATGGTCATGGTAGGACTAAGAGAAGGGCCTATCCAAGCTGCTGGCTCATGCAGGAAGATACAAATTGCTAAATCTAATAAAAATTATAGGGCACACTTCTGATCTTTTATCTGGGCACTCATAAAAACCAGTGAACCTGGGTTCACTGTGTACAGAAGGCTCAATGTGTCATAGTGCAGAATTTTATCCCTGACCTAGCAGTATATACAACTATTTCCATGCATATCCACACTATGTCTTTGTCATTATTATACCATGGTCATCTTTTTTTTTTAAAAGGGATATAGCCACTGACACTGCAAAAAGTTACATTTCCCCCTTTGGTTGTCAAATAGGCAGCTGTCTCTATAGAATGTACTGTCAAGAATAGTGCGCCTTCAAACTAGAAATAAAAAGCTGCTATAAATTATATCAATTATCCATCATAAAAAAGTATTCACTTTAGAGACTTTTTCCAAATGTAACACATATAACTTCCTACTGTGGTTCTGAGGGAGCAGAGCATCAAATATGTTTAATTATTGCTGATTTGTTTTTCTGTATACAATCAACAACTTATTTCTCAGAATCATTCTGTATCTCACTCATGTTCTGCATATTGATGTGTCAGGAAGGGAAATAGCTATTGGAAGCAATACAGTTATAATATATATAGATTTATAATATAATATAGATTTACATTGTCTTTGAGCAAAATTCAAGCAATAAAGAAAAGTAGATGTTGGGTAACTTAGAACATCAAGTATTTTGACAGATGGGTGTTAGTTATATTAAAAAACCACAGGGAAAATACGTGATCTATATTGTTTAAAACTTGTCACATAGTAATACATCAAAAAGGCTGTAAGTAAAGGCAATAATTCACAAGAAGCAGAACACATGAAGACTAAGGTCCCATTAACATGATCCATTATGTTAGGATAACAATTTCTTCCTACTCAGCAATATCTGTTCAGCTTTATATATTTAGAAGGGTGAACCACATGTTAACTTGAGCTGAGTTACTTCATCCTGTGGTTTGTAATCAAAAACAGCAGGGAAACACATGGCTGTTTCATATTAAATTCTTCCATCAAACTCATTTCCATGGAGGAAGTTGTGTGAATCCAACAAATAATATTCTCATTTGATGAACCTTGTTTTTTTCGTGCCTTCAAGCCGTTGACCTTAAAATGGCCTATCATTGGATTTTCTTGGCCAGATTTATGCAGATGGAGTTTGCCATTGCCTCCCTTTGAGACTTGGGGTGCATCTTCACTGGCCAGTGGGGTACTCAGAATCAGCATTGCTGGAGTCTGCATGGCCAGATGCCAAGATGGTGTTTACACTGCACATCCCCCAAGCAGGTCCAGTGGTTGGATGGTGGCTGGATAGCTCGGTGCCCATAATGGCAATATCTATTCTAGAGCAACTAAGAAGGTAGGAAAGGGGGAATCACTCCCTTGTTTCCCTCCTCTCTTCTCCGATCACCTTATTGCTCTGGGGATCATCATGTGATCAACACTATTTCCATGCCTGGTAAGCACTGCAAAGAATGACAGGGCAAGGTAGGTGCCATCCCCTGCACCCAGGGTGCCTGAGCCCTGGGAAAGCGAGATGAAAGTGTAAACAGTCACACCATTTCTCAAAAGGGAAGAAGCACATGTGCTTACATGATCTCAAAGACACAATTTATTCTGGATTTTTGGCAAAAATTTGGAACAACCCACAACTTCTGTTAACACTGTTCAAGGCCTTGTTATGCAGCCTTGACTCACGTTCACCCAAATCTGCTCTGTGCAGCATGCAGCTGCCACAGAGCTCGTTTCTTCCCCATTTCGGGATCAGTGATGGTGTATCCTGAGAGAAAGTGACAGTTCTAAGGTCATCCAGTGGCTTTCCACAGTCAAACAGGAATTCAAACCTTGGTCCCCCAGTGTCATAGTCCAACACTCAAACCATTATACCACTCTGCAATGAACCTACACTTACGTAAACTCTAACACATACCCACACTGAGAAATAACAGGAAGAGTAGTTACAATAACCTATACTACACTTTACATTCTAATTATGGTCATCATAATTAGAATTTTTAGAAAGGCCATCACAACAACATCGGGAGTTGCTTAATATCAGTACTGTATTCACTTCATCCAAAACTCTGTTTTGTTAATTATTTCTTAGGCCCCTTCTACAAAGCAATATAAAATCCAGATTATCTGCTTTGAACTGGATTATATGGCAGTGTATACTCATATGATCCAGTTCAAAGAAAAAAATATGGATTATCTGATTTGATAATCTGGATTATACGGCAGTGTAGAAGGGGCCTTAGAATTTTTAGAAAGGTCTTTAAAAGATCTGTTGATTGATTCTTTTAACTAGAGATGGAATTAAACCTGGGACAGTTTCTATGTTCTTTATAAACTAAAATACAATCATACAACTTCCTACCCCATCACCACCACAAAATGAACTGAACTCAAAGGAATTTATAATTTGTGATGTGCTTCTTAGTAGGATGTGAATGATTACTTCAACATAACTGCTACATGGGATGCCTTCTTCACTGAGATTGAACTGACAATGACATCCATAATCTTGACATAACAACCATGATTATCTGTGAATGATGGGAGACTTTTCCATGTCAATAATTACAATAATTGTCTCATCTTATTATGTAATGCTATGGGTTAAGTTGAAGTGAAGACATGCACATCCATAGTTTTATTAATAAACTTCAGTTTTAAATGAAGATTTTAAGGTAGCAAATAATATACTTCAATACACACCTTAAGGGTGTCTTCATAGTGTTAACCAGTCACATCATACCTTTGGGTACATTATGACCTCCATATCCACAGGACCAGGACCTGTGTTTTAACTTATGCACATCCAAAAAAATGTTTTTCTCTAGGTATTTTCTAGGTCCTCCAATGCAATTCTACAGTATGTTTTCACCAGAAGTTGTTCATTTAAATGGGACTTCCTATTATCCATAGTTTTGTTTTCTATGGTAAGTCCATAAATATATCCTCCATGGATAGATGTGGCCATACTACTACTCTTAAGCAGAGAAGTAGTAGATGATCGGGACATCCATAGAGATACCAAGGTGCTTGTTTATGAAGCCATTGTCCTCCCAACCCTGCTCTACGCCTGCGAAACGTGGATGGTCTACAGACATCACACCAAACTCCTGGAGCGTTTCCATGAGCGTTGCCTCAGAAAAATCCTGCAAATCTCTTGGGAAGACAGGTGGACAAATGTCAGCGTGCTGGAAGAAGCAAAGACCACCAGCATTGAAGCAATGCCTCTACGCCATCAACTCCGCTGGACTGGCCACGTTGTCCGAATGCCCGATCACCGTCTCCCAAAGCAGTTGCTCTACTCCGAACTCAAGAACGGGAAACGTAATGTTGGTGGGCAGAAAAAGAGATTTAAAGATGGGCTTAAAGCCAACCTTTAAAACTATGGCATAGACACTGAGAACTGGAAAGCCCTGGCCCTTGAGCGCTCTAATTGGAGGTCAGCTGTGGCCAGCAGTGCTGTAGAGTTCGAAGAGGCGCGAATGGAGGGTTTAAGAGAGACGCGTGCCAAGAGGAAGGAGCGTCAAGCCAACCCTGACTGGGACCGCCTTCCACCTGGAAACCGATGTCCTCACTGTGGGAGAACATGAAGATCAAGAATAGGTCTCTTCAGCCATTTACAGACACACCCCCAAGATGGAAGATAATCGTCCTCGAACTACGAGGGATCGCCTAAGTACTCTTAAGCAGAGAAGTAAAACCTAATTCCTAGCCATTTGTTAAATTAGTAGATGCTCTATACCTAGGCATCAGAGATTCCATTTTCTATTCTGCACTAAATTTTTACACAACAGAATGCCCCTATACTCACAGGACTGGTACCAAGGTTTCACCTATCCACATCTGACAGGCCTGAAAGAGGGACTCTGTGGTAACTTCGGGCAGACATTCATTTTAATTGGCCTCAGGATTACCCACAGTTTCCTGGTTCCATGGTAAGTTCAGAAACATGTCCCCAACAAATAATAGGTACTGCATTTTTTGTATACAGTGCTCCCTCACTTTTCGCGGGGGTTAGGTTCCAGGCCTGCCCGCGAAAAGTGGAAAACCGTGATATAGCGGCACTACATTTATTTCAATAAATATAACCTCCCTCCCTCCCTCTTTTCCTCTTTAAACATACTGTTCTGTCGTCCTCGTTGTTCCTGGGGTGATGAGGTGCAGGCAGGGCCCACTGGCGCTGCCTGCAGGTGGCTGAGGAGGAAGCGCGGGCTGGGTCACGTGCCTCAAACTAGGCCCTTTTGTGCCTGCAAGAGGAGGGCCAACCGGATGGAAAAATCCGCGATACAGCGAATCCGCGGAACCCGAACCGCGGATTAGCAAGGGAGCACTGTAATAAGGGAAATAATGCAATAACTATACACACAGTATAGTTAATCCAATTACTGCCAAAGAAACCATAGGGTTCTGGAAAAGCTTAACAAATAACTATACACAAGTTTAAGGAATAATATACAAAAGCAGAATTTGACAAATATTGACTCATGGAAACAAGCACAGAAAAAATGGAAGTGATGTTTTCATGAACATTTACACTCTCTCAGCCTAAAGGGAAAGCAATGGCAAAGTGCCTCTAGATAAATCTTGCCAAACTAGAAGTCATTAGAAGCCAGCTGACTTGAAGACATAAGACCATTGATTTGATTAAATAGTTCTCTAAGCAAAGTTAATTCTGGATCCAGCATAAGATGCTGCTTTCACTTTTGGATTAAAAAAACTGAAAGCATTTGAAAAAGAAATAGAAATGAACAAGAAGAAGAAAAAATAGTGTTAATCTCAGATAGATGCTCAGCAGAGAACAAAAAACAAATTTTGATATAATGATCAGATGAAAACCTGAAAGGTAGAGAAACTTAATTTAGGAAACAATTTGACTGACTGGGGGAAAAAATCCCTGAAACAGATTGATCTATATGAATCACAAGCAGCAGATTGAGATGTTAAATCACTCCAGAATGATACTTCATTTTAAAATAAATTAAGCTTTAATATTACCAAGAGTTTGCGTTCTCCATAAATTAATCAATGATATCAGATAAATTTTAAAGTCCTGCTGAGATTTATACATAGAGAAATGCCACAGAGATTTCCCTTTTTTTAAGAGGGATTTATTACTCATGGAGCATATATGCCAAGCCTCCTTATGGATATCTGAAACTGTGGATAATAGTGAATCCTATATTTGTACTATACTTGGACTAGCAGCATACCATAATATAACTCTGGAGGACCTAGAGAAGTCCGCAAACACTTTCTGGAGGCAGAATACTTTTTGGAGTGTAAGTGAAACTGTGGATACTAACACTGTGGATAAGGGGGTCATACTGTAGCTACAATCTCTGCAACAATGTATAAACAGGCAAAATGAAACAAAATGTGCTAGGGATGGGAAAACAAGAAAACCTAGGGCTAGAAGGTAGGTTGTTAGGTAGAGTTCCAGACTTACCTATCTCATTAATACACAACTGGGGTCCCATTTTTCAAAAATAAATTCAATACATGGGACTCCAGATAGTCATACTTTTCCTCCTGTGATCTCTCAGTGATTATAGGCAATATATTCTTTAGGTCTCATCATTCCTCTGCACATGCGCAGTGAGAAGACTTCCAGTTTCTGAGGGCCCATCTAAACAGCACTTAAAGACGGAATTTTCTGAGTTAAAAGGGGTCACAGCTACATGACGCTAGCAGTAAATCCATGCTGATTTGCTGCAACAGACAAAAATATGGTGTAAACTGGTCTCCTTTTATCCCGATTCTGATTGGAAAATGTGCATATTGGCATCACTGTATATCTCTGTACTCGCCAAAAAAAATGTGATTTCCTTCCCTCCCTCCTGTGGAGACTGCTCCAGCACATGTCCGCTTTTAAAAAGCACAAAACAGCTGATCAGCTGATTGGGTGGTAGAACAGACACACAACTGATTTAAAGGAAGCACAAATGGAAAACAATTAGAACTCTCTGAAACTCTTTATTTTAAAATTTATACTATTAAATATAGCTTGAATTAACAATTGGGGGAAGTGAGAAATCCGGTGGAAGTTTTTTTTAAAAAAAAATGTGCATATGTCCACATGCGAATCTGCTTATATTTATATTAAGATATTTGCATGTGCGCATATACAGTCCAGCACATAACGGAGTGATTTTTTTTTAAAAAAAAACTTCTACTGGATGTTCCCCATCTGCCCTCTATCTTGTTCCAATACAGAAGAAGTCTGCAAGGATTGGGGGGGGGGGGATTCCCGGGACCCACAGGTCTATGTGGGGACATGTTCTCTGCTCCGGGGGGGGGGGGGGGTTATCCTCCATTTAAAACCTGTATTTCTGGGCTGTCTGGAAACACCCTGAGAAAAATGTGCTTGGCTGTGTCTTGTGCTCTGAGAACCTAAAGTTCATGGTTTTTTTCCAAATTCATTTCTGAGGGTAAGCATTCTAATAACAAGTGTAATGAAGTGGATGTTGCATGCAGTGTTCAACACAAACATTAATCCTTTGAAATCTTTCATTCAAAAGGGGTTTAATTACAAGATCAACCATAACATGTATCCCCTAGCATTGTACCAAAAACCATTATGAATCATAATTTTTGCCCACTGTAGTCTGTCAAAAGACCAGCATGTGCTTAATATATCCCCTTGGGTTATCTAACTGCAACAAGGCAGATGTTGCCATGAAGCCTACAAGGGGGACATTAAAACAAAAGCCACCACTTTTTCTTTCCCTTTCAGGAACTGAATTTCAGAGCCATCTTCCCTTAAACCAGGGGTCCCCAAACTAAGGCCCGGGGGCCGGATGCGGCCCTCCAAGGTCATTTATCTGGCCCCTGCCCTCACTTTTAGACTTAAGCTTGCCCAAAGTCTGAAATGACTTGAAGGCACACAACAACAACAATCCTAATTAATTTTACTATCTCATTGGACAGAAGCAGGCCCACTAAAATCCTGATAGGTTTATGTTGGTTAAAATTGTTTTTATTTTTATATATTGTATTGTTCTTTCATAGTTGTTGATATTGTTTTTTTGCACTACAAATAAGACATGTGCAGTGTGCATACGAATTTGTTTGTATTTTTTTTTTCAAATGGTAATTTGGCCCTTCAACAGTCTGAAGGATTGTGGACTGGCCCTCTGCTTAAAAAGTTTGAGGACCCCTGCCTTAAACCATGGACATCTCACTCCTACTATCACCAAGGACCAACAAAGCAATGGCTGTGCAGATGAGGACACCTGTACTCTCAGAAAGAAAAATAACTCATAATGTATAGTCATTTCGTTACAGCAGCCAATAGCAACCACAAAGTTATTAGCCATGTTTGGTAAGAATAGTAAATCTAATGTCTTGAAAAAACTAGTTCATTGTAAATGAATTTCCACTTCATTGCATTTGTTATTAGAATGATTTCTGATAAAACTAGCATTTATCGTTCTAGACTGTAAATCAGGTTTCAACCTTAGCTTGTTTGTGGTTTATCAACCCGGATCCAATATAGTATAGTAGGCCAAGATTTGCTCCGCTTACTGTTCTGTATAAACACAGCTACTCACACTGGAGACACAAATGATGTTGAATTATCACCTGTAACCAAATTTTGGAATGCTGAACCCGAATATGAGGGTGGGATGCTAGAGAAAGGATACCCATGCAATGCATTCCTGC
Source organism: Anolis carolinensis (assembly GCF_035594765.1). Lineage (NCBI taxonomy): Eukaryota > Metazoa > Chordata > Lepidosauria > Squamata > Anolidae > Anolis > Anolis carolinensis. The sequence continues at coordinate 120,907,169 of NC_085843.1, read as the reverse complement.
AGCAGAATGCATTACATCCATATCTGCGCACCCAAACAGGGTTAGATGGTTCATTCCCTCAGCCTAAATATTCCCAACTTTATAGAAAAAGCAAAGACAGAGAAAAGGGAACTATGTCCCAATATCCTTATGTTCTAGTCTCATTGAGTTATTGAGACTTTGGAGATTTGGTTTTAGATAAAATGATTCAAAGTATAGCTTCAGAGTGTTTGTAAATTCTATGCCAGGCATCTTTATATTAAACCTATTTTCAAAACCGTCTGATCTACCTATCAGATGAGAACTAACGTAACTAATTTACAAAGCAAAAGAGATCTTGTAAAGAATGATACTATGTTCTTTTCATATATACCACCAATGCACCTGTAAGATGAAAAGTCAGGTGCCTACACTAAGAAGCTTATAATCTAATTTCACAGTAAAACACTTCAAAATAGACCTCAGTTTTATTTTTGCCTTTTGACACACAAGTATTGGCTTACAGAAGATCTGAGCTGTGTCACAAAGTGGCTTGCTTTGATCAAGTGAGCCTAGCTCTAGGCAGCCTAAATTACAATTCAATTTATAAAGTGTCCAGGACAATGGGGGCCAAAGATCACAGCTCAAAGATGGAATAAGGAAGGTCAGTTAATACAGAGCACATTGCTAGCAAGAGTAAATTCCTTAGCAAGGTATTTTCAGACTGATCATAGTTGCACAAAGCAGACCTACAGATAAAAGTCCTGAGTAATCAGGTTTGAGATGTGAAGTCTCTGGGTAGACCTGAGTTATGTCTGTCATCTATCTCATCTATCACCTATTTTGTTTTATGCCATTTATATGCCACCTTTCTCCCAGAGTGGGATCCAAGGTGGCATAGTGAATAGAAATGCATCGCAATTGAACATGTTTTTATCATTGGAAGGGATGGTCAAGACCATTTATTCCCACTTCCTACAGAGCAGAAATCCTTTAGTACAGGTTATCCTTTATTTTGTCTGTCTGGCAGTCTTTAGTTCTAAAGCTGTTTTATACTTCTGTGAAGCTCACTGCAATGTACAGTAGAATCTCACTTATCCAACACTCCCTTATCCAACGTTCTGGATTATCCAACGCATTTTTGTAGTCAATGTTTTCAATATATCATGATATTTTGGTGTTAAATTCATAAATACAGTCATTACTACATAGCATTACTGCGTATTGAACTACTTTTTCTGCCAAATTTGTTGTCTAACATGATGTTTTGGTGCTTCATTTGTAAAATCATAACCTAATTTGATGTTTAATAGGCTTTTCCTTAATGCCTCCTTATTATCCAACATATTCGCTTATCCAACATTCTGCCGGCCCGTTTATGTTGGATAAGTGAGACTCTACTGTAAATGATTACTCTTCAAATTAAAGCACGTCTCATAAACAACACAACTGATGAAAAATGAACCTGCCTTTTGCCTGAGATAAAATACTGTTTTGAAAACAAACAGCACAATACAACCAAATAAATGTAAGGAAGGGATCACTGTGATTGGAAATACTTGTACTAAAAGTATGCTTTTTCAGTTTTTAGCATAGGTAATGGGGATTTTTTTAGCTATCAATTTGATTTTTTTCCTGACAAACTCTTTGAGGACTGTAAGAAACTAACAGCATCTGCATAGGAATCTGCTAAAACATGCTCTTTCAAGCATATCATGAGTTGAGGGGTGGCAAAGTGAAGTGAGCAAAAATTATCACACATGATTAGCTTCTGAGATTGTGTCATGGTATCTGAAGACGCAGTTTTTCTACATGGAGCTGCCAAAAGAGGTCACAGTCTACCAATAGCTTCAGCTGACCACAAAGTTACAATCTTCCAATTGCCAAAGTAACTGTGTTTATATTATTGTTCCCATGGACCACTTGTCAATTTTTGCATGGCTTTTCTTCCTTGTATCCCCTTTTTTGCAGGAAACAGGAGAACAGCTATTTTTTCCTAAATTACCATTTATGTTTTGCCTTTCATTCTGACATTACACCCTTTTGAGACTGGATCAGTGTTTTCACATTTGTGAAATACCTCCATATTCCTAGTTAACTATGCCACAAACCAATCTTTTCCACCAACTTGCTCACATATTTTATTTATTCATAACAACCACACTTTAATATGCAGAAAGATGTGGAAGTAAGTTAGTGTGGTATAAAACCAGGTTAAAAAAATACACCAGGGGATCTGGTTCAAATGCAGAAAATACTAAGGAGTATTACTCTGAAAAAGAACTGGAATCATGCATGATAGCTAACACCACACTCAATATGAATAATTGGAAAGCAATGACCAAACTGGAGCATGGCTGTTAGAACAGCTGGGTAGATGAAAAAACTTAAGAGATAATGTAACTTATAGTCAGCAAACCAGGCAACACAAGCAAAAGCATGATGGGAAAATCTTTCTTTTTAATTTCTGCTTAGGCAATTGATTTCTCTCTCTTTCTCTTTCATTCTCTTCTACTGCTTTTGCTTCCTTCCTTCTCAAATCTTTGTCTCCTTCTTTCTCCTTCTGTTCTCACTTCTCCTAGCTATAGTCATTATCTACAGTCCTCTTATCTTTCTCTTTCATTTCAACTTTTTTACATTTGTTCTCTTCAAAGAAAATATAGAAACTACAATTGGGTTATGTTACATTCTCAACAGTTTTAAAATGCAGGCTTCGTTAAAATCAATAATTCTTGGTTCTCAATTGGCATGGATAGAATGGCTCGCCCTGCTATTCTATCATCTGCACACACACATCCAAAATATTTTATGATGATAAGGAGCATTGTTAGAGCTGAGGAAAGATTCCACAATCTGACTGTGAAATAAAAAACACCTGGCCAGTGAATTTTTTTGGTTACTGTAGAGTTGTCCTGGAGAGATGCTGGTAGGTGAACCACGGATATCAGTTTCATGACTGGGGTGCGGGTCATACTGTAACTGCTGCTTGCTATAAATACCAGTTACTGGATTGATTAACTTTTAAGAAATAAGTGGATAAAAGCACTAATGTTGGTCAATCCCACATGAGCAATAACCCCATAAGAAAAAGCCACCTATGCAATTCCCATTTTGCAGTATACCCCAATATAATATCTTAAGAAGTCTTCTAAGGAAAGGAATAACATGTCAAAATGTGTTCTGGCCGCTGGCCAGCAGTTCTGCAATGTGCTGAAATGTCATTGTTTATTGACATAACTCGAGCACTAATCTCTGAACACTTAGATCAATGCTTTAGGTTACCCTTATACTTTTAAATATGTCATCTCCTCATTCTCTTAAGAATTTATGCCTGAACACTATTCATCATCTCTAGGGACCTTACTCTGCTCAAATTTATTCCTCTAACAGTGTATACTGTGAATATCAATTTTCACAAGCACGTCATGGGTCATCAGCTGTCCTGAAGCAATAGTGGTCTAATGCCATCATCGGTGGGAATAAAATTAACTCTTAAAAACAGCCATTTTTGTATCATGTTACTCTAGAGCAGTGGTTCTCAACCCATGGGTCCCCAGGTGTTTTGGTCCCCAGCTCCCTGAAATCCCAGCTAGTTTACCAGCTGTTAGGATTTCTGGGAGTTGAAAGCCAAAACATCTGGGGACTCCAGGTTGAGAACCACTGCTCTGGAGTATCATAGACTATGAACAGTACTACAATTTATTGTTCTCTTAAAAAGACATGGGGAGAGAACCTTACATATTAAACCAACAAATGGCTGTTTCCAATGCATCTGTTAGCAGACCAATGTGAATTAAGGATCAGAGGAGTTTGCAATGGAGAATGCATCAGGATGAGAATGTCTAACATTTGATTCTGCCAGTTCTCATCTGGAAATGCCCCTGGCTGCCTCCTGCCACATACAAAAATGCCCTGATACACCTGAACTTTTTTTTGTTTCAGAGCCTGGATGTAGGGTGAGGGAGCTCTTTTTAAAAAACCAGTAAAGGGCATTTGAAGGGAACAGCAGGCATAGGGCAAGTTAAGCTGTTTCTCCCTGTGAAATGAGCCTCTACCCCACATTGAAGTTATGACACTGCTTGATTCATACTTCACCCATAGTTTCATCTTCTGTTGGACCAGACTGGAAAAAGTGCAAAAGTCCTTCACACTCATTTAACTCAGCAGGGAGTAGAGAAGAGGAGGGGAAGAATCTTGTCCTTCCCAGTTCCTCAGGCAAAAGCAAATACCTTCAATTCCTTCTGCCATTTCCAGCCTTCCTCACTGAGAACTCTCCCATCTTGGCCATACTCTAATGTAGCTTAGCCATAGTCAACACTCATCTGTGATATGTTGGAAGGAATAGCAGTTAGAGTGTTGGACTATGACTCCGGAGAACAAGGGTTGAATCCACACTTGGCCATAAAAACTTACCAGGTGACCTGGTTATGTCACTCACTCTCAGGTCCCATCTGCACTGCCATATAATACAATTCAATGCAGCAAAACTGCATTATGAGTCTACACTAGCCACATAAAGCAGTTTCAAACTGTATTATATAGCAATGTAGTTGGGACCTCAGTCAACAGAAAACCTAGTGATAAGGTTTTTCTTAGAGTCACCGTGAATCAAGTGGCTTTTTGATGTTGCAAATCTTCCTAAAATTATGATTTATGCATATACTGGATGCAAATAAGTAAACTGCTATAGATTGGTTAACCAGAACAGGTTTGTATAGCGGATTTTTGATATGACTCCCATGCAACAGAAACTACATAATATTAAGAGTGTTCAACATTGTTGAAACATTGTTCAAGTTATTTCATTCCTAAGTGACACATCCACATTTGTCTTATCCAGTCTGTATTTCACCCTAGCTCTGCCCTAAAGGAATGGCAAAATATAGAACTGAGAAAATAAGTATGTAGGGTTGAGGGTTGCTAAACTGTGAAATTCATTTAATTTCATCTCCATATATCCCAAGGAGGATGTTAGGCTGAGAGATTTATTTCACACAGTAAAATTAACAATTGAATGGGAATTTGAGCTCAGGTTTCCCCAATCCATTATATGTTCACAGTAAATTATCTGTCTTTGTCGTTGTGTGCCTCCAAGTTGCTTCTGACTTATGGGGACCCTAAAGCAGACCTATCATGGGATTCTCTTGAAATTATTTATTCAGAAGGGACTTACTATTGTTGTTTCCCAACACTGACAGAGTGTGGCTTGCCTTAAGTCATTCAGTGGTTTTCATATTCAAGCAGGGAAACAAACTCTAGCTTTCAGGGCCCTAATCCAATATCCAAACGACTATATCACTCCTTACTACCCCAATTTACAAGTGATCAAAGAGTGTATGTATGCATAGTAAGACCACTTGAGGTTCCTCTGTATGCAATGATGGTCTTCTGAATCAAAGAGCCACAAGCCCTTGTTTCCTAAAAAATTTAGTATCTTCACACTTCACATAGAGACTTCGGGTATATCGAACTGGTTCATATGCCTTCTCTCCTGTGTCTTTGGAACAACTACTTTGTTAGCTATGGAGTAAAAATTATTATTCATTTATCAAATACATATCAGCTCTTCTTCCTTCATGGAGCAGAAAGTGGGGAATATATAGACCCATAACTGCTTGCAAAATAGTTTTTGTATTCTACTGCACATAGTGGGATTAAACCAAACACATTCAAGTTTTATTCATTTCATTAAGAGTTGCATGCATGCTATTACTGATGTTTAGGTTAGTGAACTAATACGCAGAATTCCTCAAGTTTGGTTGAATCATGTTTTTCCTAGTAATTTTTGAAAGGCTGAAATAAAATGCATTTTATGATATGGAACAATGTGACAAGTTCACAATGTGACAAGAGGTATACCTAAGAAGAAAACAGTAATATACTGATTTTGACAACACATTTTGATCATCCTCTTCAGATTCTTTATCTTTTCCTTCCCCTAGAATGAACAAGATGGAAATATCTTTGGGGAATAAACTTAATACTTTCTACTGAACCACATTTTTAAAAATTAGAATCAGAAATTTTGATGAACTGAATGCTTAAGAGAAATACAGAAAAGTTGCCTCCATGAAAACTGGTTTTCTGCAATTGTAAGAAAGAAGTCATAACTCATTTAAAGCTTCACTAGGATGATTCTATCATATGGCAGGCTGTAACTTCAGTTTATTTCCCAACTGAATGCATAAGCCTGTCTGAAAAATCTTTTTCTACTTGTGTTCCCACACATCAGAAGGATAACATGATTTATTTCCAGGCAAAGCTAGGTCATCAACACACCATCAATATGATTTCAGGGAAGAATAATACACCTGGAAAATCTATCTTGTGACAACTTTTAAAATCAGAAAATAATGTGAATAGACATTTTAAAGGCAGGGTTGTTTTCCTGCTGTTTGTACTTATTGAAGACTGTTGATCTGCTGGTTTATGTATCAGACAGGTAGCCTTCTTGAAAAGCTTTCACTTGGCCTGTGTCAGCAGCTTTGGGGAAATATGGAATTTCCAGCAAACCCATCGTTTGTGTAGATGTGTCAAATACTTTCATTACCACAGGAACACTTTTCAATCTACCTCAACTGTGCAAACTACCATATTTACTAGAATCTACTGCTCACATTTTTTGCTGACCAAAAATGTTTACATGACCAAAATTAAGGCGCACAGCATATTCAATGGTGCATTAGAATCATGCACATAAACCCACCAGTGTGAAAATGCCCAGAGGAACCCAGAGGCCAGACAGGGAGACCGGCAAGGGAGGGGGGGATAGGGAAGAGGCTGTTCCCTGTGGTGGCAGCAACATCGGGGCTCTGTGGCACCCAAAAAAGGAGGAGAGCTTGGCTGGTGATCCAGTCGTTTCTGCCACTTAGTCATGAATTCTACCTCCTAGTCGGCCCTCATGGTCTCTCGTCTGTCCCAAACCTGGCTCAATCCCATACAGTTCCCAACTGGCCTCATTCACAAGCCCTTCACAAGCAAGTTCACCACTCTAGGCCTGAAGGAGGGGCATGACTTCCCAAATGGCCTCATTCATGCTGCCTGCCTGTACTCCTTTTCATGTGCTGTTGGGTATATTACAATTAAGGGCAAATTCATTTTTTGTGATGTGTAACTTCAATATTGAAGTGTGCATTACATTTGATGGTGCATTATACTCAAGTAAATACGGCATGACAGTTTTCTGCCCGCTAACCTCCAGTGAGATGGTATAGGTCCATAAGATGCATGCCTCCTAGCTATGTCACGATAGCTGAATAAGACCACAATGAAAGCTGTAAAGGAAGCACTGGAATAAGCACCACTTTCTGAAGAGTTTCTCTCTTAGCACTGAATCAGGCATGTCATGAACTGGCTAAAGCACACAGTCTATGTAAATAATCCATAAGCATCCTACAAATCTTCCAACACAAAGATTAGTAGATGAAGGTAAAATGTTTTGGTTCAAACAATTGGAAAAACTAACTGTTTTAGTAATAACATCCAGACTCCCTAGCTGAGAGCCAACTTTCCAAATTCAAATACAATAGAAAGCAGCCATATGCTCAAAATCAAAGGCAGGAACATAGGCTTTCCATCCCATGCATGTAGGGAGAGGTAAACAAGTGAGTTGGATGTCTGCAGAAAGACTGAGAAAGATCTTGGAGTCTTTGTGGGCAACAAGTTGAACATGAGCCTACATTGTGATGCAGCAGCTAAAAAGCCAATGGGATTTTGGGCTGCATCAAAAGGAGTATAGAGTCTAGATCAAGGGAAGTCATGATGCCTTTGTATTCTGATTTGGTTAGACCTCACCTGGAATACTGTGTTCAATTCTGGGCACCACAGTTCAAAAGAGATATAGACAAGCTCAAAGGTGTCCAGATGAGGACGACTAAAATGATCAAAGGTCTGAAGACAATCCCCCATGAGGAGCACCTTAAAGAACTGGGTATGTTTAGCCTGCAGAAGAGAAGGTTGAGAGGAGACATTATAGCCATGTATAAATATGTGAAAGAGTGTCATAAGGAAGTGGGAGCAGTCTTGTTTTCTGCTGCCCTTGAAACTAGGACTAGGAGCAATGGGTTCAAATTACAGGAAATAAGAGTCCACCTGAACATTAGGAAGAACTTCTTGACCGAACAAGCTGTTCAACAGTGGAACTCTCTGCCCCATAGTGGCAGTGGTGTAAGTGCCGTCCATGGAAACTTTTAAATAGATGCTGGATGGCCATCTGTCAGGGATACTTCAATTGTGCTTTTCCTGCATTGCAGGGGGTTGGACGAGATGGCCCACGTGGTCTCTTCCAACTCTATGATTCTATGATTCTGTGATTCATACTTGAACACTAAAATATGCTTTCATACCATGGTTCCCAATGTGCTTGTGTCACTAGTGGTCCCTACACTGTATGCATGCACATTATATGTGTGGATGCTAGCACCCTGTGGATTTTTCCACTGGCCTTCAGTACCAGAAAATAAAAGAAGTGAACTCCTCTTTAAATTATTATTTTGAGAGCATACCTAGTCATGTAGAAAGAAAGGAAAGAAAAAAAGAAAGGTTACAGACATGCTGTATCTAGTAGGAAGCATCCCGGGGAATTAAAGCAGCTGGTGAATGTAACAAGGGGTCCTTGTTACCACTAAAGAATCAAACAGGACTGATAGAAAACAAGCTTCTTTATTTTAAAAACCATGCATTCAACTCCTTTCTCTGTCTTTCATGATCCATGTCTGTGCTGAGTCACTTCCTAGTCGCTGTTCCATCTGTGTTTTCCCTCTGGGTCACTACAAAGGTTCTCGTTCTCTCTCTCTCTCTCTCTCTCTCTCTCTCTCTCTCTCTCTCTCTCTCTCCCTCTCCCTCTCCCTCTCCCTCTCTCCCTCTCTCCCTCTCTCTCTCTCTCTCTCTCTCTCTGTCCTGTTCTCACTCTCCAACTTTGTGTGTTCACCTGTTTTGTAGGTGATTGGTTCTATGCACAAAAAAGAGGGAAATTGATTTATGGATATGGTGTATATTTTGCCTGGAGTTGTATATGTGTAGGTGTTACGTAGCAGCAGTGGATATTTGACTGTGTGTCTATTACGTTGTCTTCTGTAACTGGGAAATTTGGTGTCGGCAAATATATGATTGGGCATTTGAAACCCCAATTCTATCTTGCATTTAGTTTCTTTGCCAGGTTAGTTGTTTCTGAACCCCCACTGTGTAAGTCTCTCATAAATTGGTGTTTGGGATTCTCCATTCCCAGCATGACATCCATTTTGTGACCATCCCCATGAGTCCACCTCAAAATGCCCACAGGATAGGGATTACATCTGTATTATGTCTAAAGTGGCTGGTGTCAGGTATTCCAAACAATTGAAACCTTTAGGAAATCTCTGAGAGTATATCATTATCATATATGCTTTAATAAACATACTTGTGAGATTTTCCCCATTATCCCAGCAAATGAAGACAATATGAATAATGACCAAGGTGTAAAGTAATCCTGAGCCATTTCATACAAACATTCAGGCCTCCGTACCATCATTTACCAGCAGGTATCAGGCATTTATCCTGAATGTGGCATATATTAACCTTGTCTGTATCTCATTACAGCAATAATACTAAGATAATTAACATAGCATTGCAAGCTAAAATTAAAAGTGGCAATTGATTGGCCTGCTGAAACATGATGAGTGGGGCTGTTCGGTGCCTTAAGAGACATGTTATCTTTCACGCTATGGTGCGAATACTTAATTTGCTAAAAGGCAATGAAGGGGCATCTGCTTTCTTCTGCTTTCTGTCCTACATTACCAACATTCTGATATATCACTAAAAAACTTTTATTGTTTACAGACTTTCTGAATATAAGAAAATGTTTTACTCATTGTGCTACTGCTCAGTTATACAGTGCATTAGCAAAGGAAAAAAGTGTGATGTTGCAGAGTTCTCATGTTTATTTTAAGGTGCACAAGTGGCATAATTATTATTTCAGTCCTAATGTTTTATACTGGATATGCAATCAGCTATTCAAACAGTCATAAAGCAATTGTGAAATTAATTGAGCAACTGGAAATTTTGTTAAGTTTTAGCTTGTCCAGAACCAGGTACCTGTGAAGGCACAATATTTATAGTAGTTGGATACTGTCCGTTTTCTTTTATTGGAGATTTATGGTTTTAGAGTTGTAGGTTTCAGGATGTATTATCATCATCATCATCTCCTCTATGTTGGGTTCTGGATACAATTGAAATTAAATTATAACATGTAAGTAAAATACTGTGTGTTATCAACAAAACAGGACCTTAAGTGGTCGTAATGGTGCTTATACTGGTATTTTGTTATACAACATAATTCTGATTACCATAGTTATCTTGCAAACTTTCAGAAGAGTAGTTGTTTGAGAGGGGTTCCAGTTAGATTTGATGTAAAATATATGTCAATGTGGAGTTATGATCAATCCTGACTCCAAATTAATATAATTACATATCTGTAGGCATAAATTGTTTTGCACCCATACTTTACAATTTTTTTAGATTACATACACATCATTGTTAACAGAATATTCAAAATATATAATGTTTTGCTCTTACATCTAAAAAGCACTATGGTGCCATTAAGACTAATTGGTTTACTGTGGCTGAAATCTACAGGCATATGTTTTAGTAACTTAGTTAATATCAAAGGTACCATAGCACTTTAAAAAAAATCCTGTCTACATTGCTTCACTTATTTTTAGGACATTATAATGACAAGAGTTGAAACAAAAACATAATATAGTCAGTGGCCAAACACTCTACAAATACCTACAGTTTGCGTCAAAAATAATGCAACAGAATTTTGGAAATTGTTTGATTAAATTATTTTGATATAAATTGTTTTTTTAAAAAACAGTAATCAAAAATGTTCTGGAGAGGGTCTTAGAAAGTTTCTTAGAAAACAAATGGCAAGCCTGAATCAGTATGAACAGGGAACTTATTGTCTAAATTATCAGATGGAAAAGTGTCTGAAAAAGGTGCTACAAAATCCCTTAAACATGACAAAATTGTAAAATATCACCTTGGAATTCTACAGCAATGTTACATGGCGATCAGATCTATTTAAAGACTTAATTAGATTTACATCCCGACTTTGTACCAAAAGTGGAATTTAGGATGGATTATCATCATCATCATCATCCACCACTCCTCGTGGCTCGAGGCGGGTTGTAACATAGCTAAAAACACATAATAATTATATAAAATACACATATTAAAACCTATTTCTACAAAATACATATATTAAAATACATAGAACAAATATTAAAGTATAGTGAACACAAGACGAGAGTTTAAAAATGCATGATTAAAATAATAAAAAAAGGAAAAAGATTGAAATATAATCTTAATTAAAGCATAACTCTAAAGTAATAAACACTGTTAAATATACAAGAAATAAAACACTTTAATTAACTTGCCCCTTTAGATGCCTGATTAAAATGATTGACTAGTAATGGATGGGCGACATTGAAAAATCTAACGTAACCTCCGTAGACAAAGACCCCATCTACACTGCCATATAATGCCGTTTGAAACAGCATTACATGGTCAATGTGGACTCATATAATGCAGTTCAATGCATTATATGAGTCTACACTGACCATATAAGGACATTTTAAATTGCATTATATATCAGTATAAATGGGGCCAAGGAGTGCCAGAATCGGAGAGCAGGTAGCAAGCTCAGCTTTGCTCATGTCCCTCTCAGTCATGCCTCTGATGAAAGTCAGAGCAAAAAAAGGAGCTGTCTCCCTCAAATGATAACTGAGCAGCTTTATATGGCAGAATGTAGACTTTAGCCTGGTCTCATGCCATGTAGGTCTTTCTAGGTCATAGCTAGCACTTTGAATTGTCCCCAGAAGTAGACTAGTAGTCAGTAATTTGTGACAGTATATAATACATTTAACCGCAATTATGTACCAAGAAAATACTTTGAGATTTGCCAACTGCTGCAAAGACCAAAAAATGTGCCATGCCTTGAACACAGTACTGTACTTAAAATGCAACACTCTTACTGGCTTTAAAAGGTGGTATACTACAAAACAAAAGCACTTTATTAAAAAGGTCTTCAGTGCTATTTAGCCATTTTGAAAAAAAGTGTGCCATCTAAAAACCGAGGTGCGTAGTTTGTTGTGTCATCTCTGACTTCGACCTATACAACATGTTTTTGTTTTGAAACATTACAGGGACAAACCCTGGTATAGGGAAACTTTAGCAAGATGGATATGGGTGAGAGGACTCTCAGGGGTCACCCCAAATCTTTGGAAAATAATTAGATAACCAGTAGAGTCCATCCCAGTGGCTAAAAAGATTATCTTGGAAATGGGGTGCTTAGAAAGGCTTTGAAGAGAATGCTACATGTGAATTCATAGGAAAAGAGATGGAAGAAAAGTCTACTTGGTGAAAGAGTGAACTGGGTGTCCCTCCATGCACCAAGCAGGTAACATCATTTATTAGCTATACAGTGTTCCCTCACTTATCATTGGGGTTAGGTTCCAGGACCACCCGCAATAAGTGAAAATCAGTGAAATAGGGACACTATATTTATTTTAATATTTATACATTATTTTAGTAGTTATACACTATTTTAAGTCTTTATCAACCAATCATGTGTTGATAAATCGCCTCCTTCTCCTCCTGTTGCCGCTTGGGCTCCTTTTCGCTCCCTTTGGCTTCTCCTTCCTACCTTCCTTAGGCTGTAAATTGTATTTTTTATGATTTATAATAGTCTTTTAGAGTTTAGTGAAAAACCGCAAAACAGCAAATCCGTGAAAAGTGAACCGCGAAGTAGTGAGGGAATACTGTATACTTGATGAGAACACCCAGTCAGTTAGAAATCCTTGATCGTACGATTTCAGCAAATATTCATTCTCAAGGACTTGTGTAGAGTATCCACTTCTAATGTCATCCAAATGCAAAGGAAAATAATGTCAATGCAACTCCAGTCCTTTACTATGTAAAATCCTCTTCAAATCTAGCTAATTATGGCTGGATCTACACTGCCCTATATCCCAGGATCGGATACCAGATTATCTGCTTTGAACTGGATTATATGAGTCTCCACTGCCAGGTAATCTGGGATAAGCAGATAATCTGGAATCCGATCCTGGGATAAAGGGCAGTGTAGATCCATCCTTAGAACCAAGAAAGTGCCCTCATCAACTTCTTATCTAGATAGAAAACAGAAAATAATTTTGAAAAACTGATGCAAAGCAACAAAATGCCTAAGATGTGCATCAGAAACTGGTACTGCAGTTGATCAGAGACATTTCTAATGACAAATCTTAGGTTAAATATTGCTAATCACTGGTAGTTCTAGAAAATTTAAAATATATCTCATCCAGAGTGTCTGGGCCCATGAAAATGTCAGGCGATTTAATGAATCAACTCAATTAGCAACAATCAAAATTAAATACTGCTATGTACCAATGCAACCATATGCTTTACAGATACTAGAAACAATTTCTACCATGTTTCAATTTATCTGTCTAACTTCAGTGTAATGCTCTTAAATGCCACTGTATTATGATTAAATGAGAACTGTACAAATTGTTACATAGCCTGTTGTCATTACTGTAACTTCACTACTGTGAGCATGTTCCACGCCAAACATAAGATCCTTCAAGAAAATTAAGTTGAGGCAAACAAATACGGGAAAAGGCAAATATAATGAGAACTGGACATTGTGTTCTAGCAAACATAAGTGGCATCTGCAGACAACATTGATGAAAAACACATACCCTCCAACTGTCCAGATTTGGCAGAGAAAATCCCAATTAATCCTCTGCCCATTCACTTGTTCAGCTATTTTTAAATGATTAGTTTTTTACTTCTCTTTCCATCTCCCTCTTTGTCCTCACTTTATTAAATTGCGGCAAACTGATTTCAAAGTGCAAAAGTAGGGAGAAAGAAGAGGAAAGGCAGAATCTTGCCCTTCCCATTAGGCTAAGGTTAAAAGCAAACAGTTGTAGCCTAACTTGTGTGTCCCTCTTCACTAATACCTTTAGTCATCTTGCCACAGTCTGATGTTGCTTAGTCACAAACGTTCCAGATTTTATCTGTGAAATGTTGAAGGGTATGAAGATAAGCATTCACACTTGCTAATATCAGCTCAATTCCCTTACTAATAGATACTCTGCAAATAAAACAATGAGGAAACAGTTCCTTTCCCAAGTTTATAGGTACTTTAGTTTGTTTAATTATAATTTACATATATCTCCAACATCATAGAATTACCTGTTCCCTAAATATCTCTGAATTAGAATGCATGTAGCTGGGGCAAAAGCAAGGAACATTTTTCATAGAGCAATGATATAGTTTTCAAATCTTAATGTTAGATAAAAACAGCCAGAGGCTGATATATTTTCTATACAGAGAGTGTAATAAGAACTGTACCAAGAAGCATGCACTTTGAATTAACAAGCACTGCAGCAGTGTAAACAACTAGGATTTCCATTGCTAGGCACTGGAAACTAATGAGGCAATTCAAACAAATTCTTACTAATTTACTTTTTGATTGCATGTGTTTAAATAGGACCCATATTTTAAGAAGAAGAAAGGTAAACACAAGCTGTATTGCACTGTTGTTTGGCAAATACACACACACAGCACACACACAAAAGTTGACTGAGAAATTATGGATTAGAATGATATATCTTATCTTCGTTATTTACAAATCTCCAGTCCAACTTAGGGGGAAAGCTCTGAAGTACAGCTTAGGTTTATTTAGATTTACTTGCCTAATAAATATTGCCTATATCATAAAAGTGTTTGAAGAAGGCACAAGTATCTAAAAAATGCTCAAGTTAAACCTGTCTAAATATTCCAAGAGAATATTATGCCTGACAAATGATTTGCATTAGAGCACACTTTGGGCATATAACTGAAGATTCTCTTTAAACCAGATTAAACTTTAGCTTCCCTATCAACGCTATTGCACTGGCCCAGTTCTGTCACCAAAGCTTGTGTGTGTGTGTGTGTGTGTACATATGTCTTAACTTGCCAGTCAACTTATGGTGACCTCATGAATTTCATAGAGTTTTCTTAAGCAAGGAATACTCAGAGGTGGCTTTGCCAGTTTCTTCCTCTGAAATATAGTTGACAGCACTTTATTAGTGGCCTCCCATCTATATACTAACCAGGACTGACCCAGATTAGCTTCCAAGATGGGATGCCTTTAGGGCATTTAAGACCCCATCATAGCTTGACAACTAACCAAATGTTTGGAGCAATATTTGCTGCAAGGGAGGAGTTAATTGAAAATACATATACAGTGTTCCCTTACTTATCGCGGGGGTTCTGTTCCAGGACCTACTGCAATAAGTAGAAATTCACGAAGTACGGACACTATTTTTATTTTAATATTTATACATTATTTTAATTGTTATATGGCCTTTCTTCCCCCTTGCAAGCGGCAGCAGCAAAAGCCTGGAAGAGGCAGCCAGGTCCGGCTTCTGCCTTCATTCCAGCCGGGCCACACCAGGAAACGTGGAGAACTCAGAAGAGGGGGCGGAGCTGAGGCAGAAGCCGGACCTGGCTGCCTCTTCCAGCTTTGTGAAACTGACTGCAAAAGGATTTTAAACTGCTGATTTTTCTTGATAGAATTTCTGGCAATTCCTGCAACTTGCGATGGGGCCTGGGAATAAAATGTAAAGAGATGTGGGAAGCTCACAAAATAATACATGTTGATTCAGGAAATGAACTGTCACAAAAACTTCCTACAAAATAATATAAACTTTTATTTTCTTCTTTAAAAAATGAGTCATCCAAAAAGGAAAAAAATCTTCTCAACTCTTGAAAAAAAGCAAGAATACTCAGGCTAAAATGTTGTTGAGCACCCCCAACCCTACCCTTAATAAAAGGGAGATATAGTTCTGCCCTCCCAGGAGATATAGTTTCCCAAGAATGGAGGGCCAAAACAAATGGCAATGGCCACCATCCCTACAGTCACCCTTGAGCCTCCCAGGACCAGCAGAAACCCCAACTCCATAGCTCCATGCACCCCCTGGCTCAACTGTTCAGCCTGAGCCGGTCGGCAGCAGCGAAGAGCTTTGCTGAAAATCACCTAATGGTCTCGCTCTTGCTTCCTCTTAACTAAGCTACAATCCAAACAGCTACAAGGTATCAAAAGAACCTCAATTTCCAGACCCCCTACTATAATGTATCTCCTTATATTTATTTTTTTCTCTCATTTCCTATAAGAATATGCACATGAGTGAATGGGACAAATTAAAACAGATAAGGCAAATAACCTTTCCCACCTTATAGTCGGCAATGGCAAGAACTCCTCTCTTCGCCCTTCTTTCCCTCTAAAAGCCTATATCAAAATACCACATGAACTATACCTTATATTCTTAGCTTATTATTATTATTTGAACTACTGTATATGAAATAAAAGGAAAAATGTACATGAACTCATGAAGTGCAATATCCACTTGAGCAATTCCAGATACCCATTCTATGCCCTGTATGAGAACCAGAGATAGGACATAATCTGTGAAACAAAGAATCTTCCTGGATAACAGCGGGAGATCACCTACCTGCCACCCAAACTTCCCTTTGGAGGATCTTGGCTATCCACAAAACAAAAGTCCAGAAGGAAACTTTGATTGCAGTCCTATCACCAATAGACATCTTTGGGACTCTTTCTTTGTCTTCCCAGCATGGAAAGATGTCTGAAAAAAACAACTCTCATTGTCTTCTCCGCCATAACCTGGTATCTTCATAATCCTGTCAAATCATCTTTTGTGGACTTTTTTTGTCTCCAGCATTCCATTGCTCCCCACCCAGGGACCAGCACAGCCCCTGGAGACCTCTTCACCTCCAGACGGCCTTTATCAGCTCATTGGAAACTCCAGAGCCTCCCTACTCAGCTGGGAGGAGATCTCTGACCACATCATCACAGCTTCCACCAATCAGTGTGTGGACCGGCTAGGACACACTTCTCAGCCAATCAGAGGCCTGGGAAACACCAGCCGGTTTCTCAGTGCTGGCCAATCAGAGGGAAGGGAGTTTCAAAATTAAGCAATGTTAATGCATACAAACTCTTGTGCATAAAAATGCCTGCTTATGATTATGCTTTTATGCTTGTACCTTTTGAGCACCCACTGCTTTACAAGTGTCCCTTCTGCACAGATTGAATAAAGTCTCTGTCATTTGCCTTCAACCTGCTAAAATCCTTGCTTCTCAATCTGGAACATCCGTGGTTAGTAAAACTTGCCAGGCATCCCCCGCTTTCCACAGGGCTGAGAAAAACTTCAAATTTCCGGCATCAAAAACTGCAAAAGCTTTGGCACTGTGATAGAGCGTTTCCCAAGTAGCAACTACCGACAATCCCTAGAGAGCCAAGTGGTAGTACAGCGAAGTGAAAAGCATAAAGGCATGCTTATTATCTGAAACACAATGACAGCCATGTAGAGACACTCAAGTACATTTTTCCCAGCCCAGGTGCTAAGGAAGAGTAAAAAATTGACAGGAGTGCTTCAGAGTGAAGAGGAAAAGCTAGATCCAAAGCAAAGACAAAGACAAGAAAAGCAGAATTACCAATGTCGACTGAGAAATTTCCTGGAATTTTATATTCAGACTAAAAACAAATTACTGTTTGTTGCTTTGCCTACCTAAATGCTTAGGTCCACTTAGAAAACCAATCCTTTAAGGTCACATACTCTTTTATTTATTTAATGTTATTTTTGATATTCTTTTGTTTTTCTCTATCTCTGTTTCTTTTTTTTTTCTTTTTTTCTTCTCATTCTATTGACATGCTCTCAGGAAGACATACAAGCAGCCTTTAAAATAACAAAACAATAAATGGAGAGAATTTCCTTTCCCTACTCCACTCTCTTGGAACAATTGGGGGGAGCTGGGGGCTGGGGAGCAAGGGAAACTGTGCACATTATCCAAGTCCATAAGGAAATGATAAGGCTCCCAAAATATTGCCTGTAATACTGGCTGCAAGAATTCACCATCCCCTAGAATTCATATATATTCTTGGAAGCATTTGCTTAAATGTCAGAAATCATAGGAAATACTGTTGTAAAACCTATCCTACTTCAGGTAGTCATCTGCTTTTCTGAAGATAAGTTCCTTCCAGTAAAGAAAATGAAATCTGTGTAGATCTCTTCTGTTGTTTCTTTAATTCATTGTGTTTTATGCTCTAAGGCTTTACGCTTTTAGCATGCTTTCAGCTATCAGACTATTTCTGAATGCATCTTTCTTGCAGCATTCATAATTAAAACTACAAGAGCATCCTTTCTTTTCCATTGTACCATCTAACTGTCCTACTTCCACCATCCCTATCAGTCATGAGTTGAATTGTTTTGCTTAAAATTTAAGACGGAAAGCTCCTATGACTGGTGAATATAGCTCAAACAGAGAACTGCAAAACTCAGCCACAGTATTTTTAAATACCCAACTCCTCCTCTCTGTCACTCCTGGTTGTATCTGCAGCTCTTCCAGTTTCCCTCACTCCGTTTTGCAATGTCTCTTTATGACTAAACCACTTGCTCTGTATATCCTGCATTTTGCAGCTTAGTTCTCTTAAGAAGGCAGACCAGTATGAGAACACAATGTTGGTTTGTTTCATCTTTTGTATTGGCCTCAAGAGGTTCTTGGAAATCAAAGCCAATCCCTGGACTCTGGGCCAAACCTAAAAGTCTGGCAATTGTCCTGGAGATCAAACTCATTTCCTAGAGATTCCAGGCCAAACTGGAGAGCTGGTAAACCTAAGAAAAAATGTGACTAATGCCTTGGCTTAGGCTCAACTTATGAACAATTGGGAGACACTGGACAAAAGAGTTTTAATAATCCATATAAGTATAGGCAGGAAGAGTAAAAATTAATAAGTAAAATTTAGATTTTAAAATATAAATCAGACTTTTTCAGATGTTTATTGTGAATATAGTGTTTCTCTTCAAAGATATAAAGTTAATGAGTGCCACCTACCTGGTACACTGAGTTAAAGTAGATCTTTTTTCTGTAAATGATGAACTAGTCTCATAATTTTTCAAATATAAATATTCTGAGGTGCTGTGTGGTTTCCGGGCTGTTTGGTTGTGTTCTAGCAGCATTTACTCCTGACCTTTCACCTGCATCTGTGGCTGGCATCTGATCCTCTGAAGATGCCAGCCATAGTTGCAGGCAAAACGTCAGGAGAAATTGCTGCTAGAACACAGTCATACAGCCTGGAAACCAAACAACACCCAAGTGATTCCAGCTGTGAAAGCCTCCAACAATACATAAATATTATGTTCGCCTAGTTTTAGGCATTTCATTTTCAGCTCCCCGATATAAACTGCCCTGGTTTGCAAAATAATTTGCTGCAGGGGGCAGGGAATGCAAAACTAGGGCAAATTTTTAAAAGGGAAGAGAAAACGGTTCAGGTCCAGACTACTTGACAAACCACCTCTCCTCACTGAAGCTGCGCAGACGCTGTGGTCATCAGGGGAGGCCCACCCCCATCTCAAATCCGGCTGGTGGGGACGAGAGAGAAGGCCTTCTTAGTAGTCGCCCCCCATCTCTGGAACTATCTCCCCGTGCTGCCCTCCTTCAGAAAGCTATTGAAAACTTACCTATGCTCCCAGGCATATAAAGAGCTGAATGTCTGAAGATCTGGCTTGCTAAATAAGGACTGCTTAATGGATATGGCTTTTAGTTCTGAATATAGCTTCAACTTTGGATATGGCTTTTAACTCCATTTTATTGTTTTGTGTAATGTGTTTTATTGACTTTCATGAAGATTTATTTTATGACTGAATGTTTAAATTATTTATTTGCTTTGTTTAATTTATTGTTTATTATTTCATGTTGTAAGCCACCCCGAGTCCCCATGGGGAGATGGGGCGGGATATAAATAAAGTTTGATTAATTGAAAACAACTGTGTCTATCTGGAGGATTTTAGATTTTCATACTCAACATACTATAGTGCAGGGATAATCAACTTTAGGGCATCCCCACACCTGGATCTTCAAGCTTAGGTCATTACTTCCCAGTTTGAAAAAGAAGATTTTAAAATAAAGAATTGCTCGGGGTCTCGCTGGAAGAGCTTTTGGAACCCCAGGACCCCACTTTGGGGGCTTTTTAAAAGAAGGCAGCTTGGTAGGGGATATGAAAGCTCCCTTCCCCCAATTATGTATCAATAAATGGTCTGTGCCTTTGCTCAAATAAATTATCTAGGTAGAAATGGAAAAAGATAACCTGTCAGTAATTATCTATCTTCATTTTGTCTACAGTTTCCACAGTGGAATTACTGCCTATAAAAGAAACTTTACATTCTTGAATTTTATTAAAAGCACCTGCCTTCACAATCCTGTAATGTAGTTACTTATTGCACAAGTAAAAACTTTATAATTTCACTTTCAGTGCTTTGTATCCTTCATATTTTTATTAACTTTCTCCACCCCGCAGTTTCATCACTGCCTTTGACATTTAGTTTTGTAGTTTCTTTTGTGGTTTTAGTTCTATATCAATTTTACTTGACCTTTAGAAGACCTTATGAGTCACTTATCTTTATATTCTGCAGGGTTTTTAGAGCTTTGCTTGTCAGACAGGCAAGCACTTCCCGCTAATCTCTCTGTGTGTGTTTCATCTAAACATAAATTAGTATAATCGATAAAATTGTAAAACCATCCATTTAATTAGCAAAGGTCGCAACAGCTTGAAAGACGTACAAGTTAACATTCCACCTTTGTCCTAGTATGCTGGGGACACTCAGCTCTATCTCTTGTTATCAGAGTCAGTCGGAGTTATGCTGGGTTGGAGCAATGCCTGGATACTGTAAAGGCTTGATCAAGGATAATAAATGACAGCTGAATCCCAGTAACATGGATGGTATGTCGATTGTGTCAGGGATCTAGGTATGCAATCTGCCCTGAATTGGGTTACAGCCTACTGATAGATCAGGCATGGAGCTTAGTAGTACACCTGGATCCACAGTTCTTACATGGCATGGAGGGCTTGGACACAACTTCTAAAGTGACACATTCATAGTTCCCCATTATAGCACTAGGATTTCACTTTAACTGCTATGACAACATCCTATGGAGTTCGTAGTTTAGTGAATCTTGGAGCCCATTGGCTGAGAACTCTAAAAGATTCTCCCTATACTACCAACACTATTATATATATTTTGACTTTAAGTATTACTTCTACATATAAGCACAGCTACTAATCTGAACCAAAGCCAAACATTAATTCTGGTCCCCATTTTTTCTTCATGTGGCAGTAGCCTGTGTTCATGTCACCCAGTGGTAAGATTAAAGGGGAAAGTCTCCCACATAGTGCCCAAGATGACATTTAGGGTGGTTCCTCACAGCCATTTAAACACAAGTCAGGATGTGGATTGAAGAGACCCAGTTCACTGCAGAGAGCCTACACAATTGTCCCAGGAACCAGTTCCAGGATGGCACTGAGGCCACAAAGATCAGCTGATTGTGGATTGATCTGAACTCAGGAATATTTTTTTCTTATTTTGTCTAGTGGGATGTGCTGATGGGCACTGAAAGCGGACATTACTATGGGGATGCTGCGGTTTCCTCTCGGGGGTGGGGGCATTAATACACTGTTTTGGGCTGTATGTGTGCTGCACATTGGGGTGCACCTTTTGTGTACACCACAATCTCAAGATGGCTTTGAACTACTTTTTAATGCGTGCATGGAACCGCCCCTAGAAGAGCCCCACATTTGGTAGAATGAAGGGAAGGGACTACATCATAGATCATGATATAGCTATGGGTAGGAAACACCTCTCAGGCTTTATTCATATTTATAGTCAGTCCTACTTATTGCTATCCTGGACATACAGCACCCAGAACCACAACTTCAGATCCAGCAGTGGTATAGCCACCTAGCAGTATGGCCTCACTGACCATTGCCAGCTGCCATTTAGGGGGTGCAATTCCTTGTCCTCATTTTTTAAATCTGATTATTATTTAGAATATGTATCCTCATACAGGTGGATATTGTGACATGAGACAGCAATAATCTACTTTATATACTCATGCATGAGTCTAGAAAATTTAATCAAAAACAACGCAAAATCATGGGTGAATGTGAGTACTGTATATTAACTTTTTATCAAAAAAGGAGCCATCTCCTTCTCTGAGGGGAGTAGTCAAAGGCAAGAGCTTAGTCCATCCCAGAACAACCTAAGAGAAGCACCGATTCCCTCTACTCTCACAACTGCAATGTCCTTTCTAAATGGTTAGGTAAGGAAATGCAGTTCAGAGGTGGCTGGCTCCCAGAGTTGGCATTGGTGCTTTCCCCACAGAATTACCTTCAACTTATCCACAGGTTCTATAAAAATCCATAATTTTGGCCCTAAAACTTGTCCTTATACTCAAACTCAATTTAGACGCATAGGTTATGGATGGTTACTATGTGGTTGAGCAACTGTTTCAAACTACATATACACTAATTTGTTGGAACAAAGTTAAATTGTCTTTACATTGAATAAATAACCGATAAGCTAGTAAAGTCTATTACTAGAAATATAACACCATAGATCCTTTTGCTTATATTATGCTGATCAGCAAATATTATGGAATGATCCATCTATGGTACTTCAATATTAGTTTTTACATTAATATTAGCTTTCAAATACATAATAAATCCAGGTAGTCAATAAAAGAGAAAGATTGCAGACAAACTGCTGAAAGCCATAATAAGAGGAGCCATGACCTGAAGAAAGTACACTTATCCTTTCCAAACATCTAAAAAGTATGGAAGATGAAACTAGATGGGCTTCTTTTTGGGAAGGTTTTCTACAGTTTTATCAAGATCCTATATTTCACATCCATCCAATAGTTGCAGAATAACAAAGAGCATAGCCTCTGTTTTAAATCTTAATGCCTAGATATTTCTGTGTGGTAATTTATATAAAGATATAGAAATTAAAAGAAAAAGAAATGTAATAAATGGTTTGAAAAACATGCTTCTTTTTAAATTTTAAAGTATCCAAGAATAACCATCTGGACTATTGCTGAAAACAGCCAGCTAAACTGAAATGCTATTCACCCTGTATCCTCTGATTGTACATTCGCCAGAAATATTAAGCATGCTTCATATGATGAAAAAGTTTTTTTTAAGTGTTTGTGTGTTCACCTTCTTAACAAGGAGGTGCTTTGAATGCGATTTCCTTCTTCTTGGCAGGAGGTTGGACTGGATGGCCCATGAGGTCTCTTCCAACTCTACTATTCTATGATTCTATGAAAACTCTGATTAGGGCTGAAATATTTCCTGCTGCAAATGAAGGAAATACTAAAGAATAGTATAACTGTTTCCTTAGACGTTCTAACGTGTTCAGTGGATCCCTTTTCGGTAAATGCAGTGTTACAGCCAGGTAAAAGTATAAAATGTAACAAAACCGTTACATGAGCAGTCTCTGGTCTTTAAGTTTTGTTTGCTTTGGTTTGTTTTTTCAAAAAAAAAACCTTTGCAAAAATAGGAATATTTTCATAATTATCTTCATTTTCAAACGTGAATATTGCTTTTCAGAATTTAGTTTACAAAGTAAATCAAATTGTTTTAAAAATGTTATTAATAGACATTTTTATAGTTTGAAAAGTTTGAACAGAGCTGGTTGTTGTTTTTTGTTGTTAAGTACTGTATATGCATTCTATTAAACATTTGGAATTTTACCTAACATTGGCTTGATTGATACTGATGGTTTCACTTATGAGTTTAATGAAGCAAATCTTTGAATGGTATTCCTGCAATCATTACATTTTATTTTATATGAAACTCCATGCAAAATGAATATAAAACGTATTTCAGCAGATGTTTCAGCAGAAAGAAAGAGGGAAATTTTCAGAAGCTCAGTGCAGATAGACTGTATTCCAACATGTGAATCTACCCTTGGACTTCT